>NW_027308411.1:0-113000 GCF_047496885.1 Scyliorhinus torazame
ATTGCCGATCAGCTGGGTGTGTGCTTCCCCCCATTGCCGATCAGCTGGGTCTGTCCTTCCCCCCATTGCCGATCAGCTGGGTCTGTCCTTCCCCCCATTGCCGATCAGCTGGGTGTGTGCTTCCCCCCATTGCCGATCAGCTGGGTGTGTCCTTCCCCGCATTGCCGATCAGCTGGGTGTGTCCTTCCCCCCCATTGCCGATCAGCTGGGCGTGTGCTTCCCCCCATTGCCGATCAGCTGGGTGTGTGCTTCCCCCCATTGCCGATCAGCTGGGTGTGTGCTTCCCCCCATTGCCGATCAGCTGGGTGTGTGCTTCCCCCCATTGCCGATCAGCTGGGTGTGTGCTTCCCCGCATTGCCGATCAGCTGGGAGTGTCCTTCCCCCCATTGCCGATCAGCTGGGTCTGTCCTTCCCCCCATTGCCGATCAGCTGGGTCTGCCCTTCCCCCCATTGCCGATCAGCTGGGTCTGTCCTTCCCCCCATTGCCGATCAGCTGGGTCTGCCCTTCCCCCCATTGCCGATCAGCTGGGTGTGTGCTTCCCCGCATTGCCGATCAGCTGGGTGTGTGCTTCCCCCCATTGCCGATCAGCTGGGTCTGTCCTTCCCCCCATTGCCGATCAGCTGGGTGTGTGCTTCCCCCCATTGCCGATCAGCTGGGTGTGTGCTTCCCCCCATTGCTGATCAGCTGGGAGTGTGCTTCCCCCCATTGCCGATCAGCTGGGTGTGTGCTTCCCCCCATTGCCGATCAGCTGGGTCTGTCCTTCCCCCCTTTGCCGATCAGCTGGGTCTGTCCTTCCCCCCATTGCCGGTCAGCTGGGTGTGTGCTTCCCCCCATTGCCGATCAGCTGGGTCTGTCCTTCCCCCCATTGCCGATCAGCTGGGTGTGTGCTTCCCCCCATTGCCGATCAGCTGGTTGTGTCCTTCCCCCCATTGCCGATCAGCTGGGTGTGTGCTACCCCCCATTGCCGATCAGCTGGGTGTGTCCTTCCCGCCATTGCCGATCAGCTGGGTGTGTCCTTCCCCCCATTGCCGATCAGCTGGGTCTGCCCTTACCCCCATTGCCGATCAGCTGGGTGTGTGCTTCCCCCTATTGCCGATCAGCTGGGTGTGTCCTTCCCCCCATTGCCGATCAGCTGGGTGTGTGCTTCCCCCCATTGCCGATCAGCTGGGTGTGTGCTTTCCCCCATTGCCGATCAGCTGGGTGTGTGCTTCCCCCCCATTGCCGATCAGCTGGGCGTGTGCTTCCCCCCATTGCCGATCAGCTGGGCGTGTGCTTCCCCCCATTGCCGATCAGCTGGGTGTGTGCTTCCCCCCATTGCCGATCAGCTGGGTGTGTGCTTCCCCGCATTGCCGATCAGCTGGGAGTGTGCGTCCCCCCATTGCCGATCAGCTGGGTGTGTGCTTCCCCCCATTGCCGATCAGCTGGGTGTGTGCTTCCCCGCATTGCCGATCAGCTGGGAGTGTGCTTCCCCCCATTGCCGATCAGCTGGGTGTGTGCTTCCCCGCATTGCCGATCAGCTGGGTGTGTGCTTCCCCCCCATGCCGATCAGCTGGGTGTGTGCTTCCCCCCATTGCCGATCAGCTGGGAGTGTGCTTCCCCGCATTGCCGATCAGCTGGGAGTGTCCTTCCCCCCATTGCCGATCAGCTGGGAGTGTCCTTCCCCGCATTGCCGATCAGCTGGGAGTGTCCTTCCCCCCATTGCCGATCAGCTGGGAGTGTCCTTCCCCGCATTGCCGATCAGTTGGGTCTGTCCTTCCCCCCATTGCCGATCAGCTGGGTGTTTCCTTCCCCCCCATTGCCGATCAGCTGGGTCTGTCCTTCCCCCCATTGCCGATCAGCTGGGTCTGTCCTTCCCCCCATTGCCGATCAGCTGGGTGTGTCCTTCCCCGCATTGCCGATCAGCTGGGTGTGTGCTTCCCCCCCATTGCCGATCAGCTGGGTGTGTGCTTCTCCCTATTGCCGATCAGCTGGGTCTGTCCTTCCCCGCATTGCCGATCAGCTGGGTGTGTGCTTCCCCCCATTGCCGATCAGCTGTGTGTGTCCTTCCCCCCCATTGCCGATCAGCTGGGTGTGTGGCTCCCCCCATTGCCGATCAGCTGGGTGTTTCCTTCCCCCCATTGCCGATCAGCTGGGTGTGTGCTTCCCCCCATTGCCGATCAGCTGGGTATGTGCTTCCCCCCATTGCCGATCAGCTGGTTGTGTGCTTCCCCCCATTGCCGATCAGCTGGGTCTGTCCTTCCCCCCATTGCCGATCAGCTGGGTCTGTCCTTCCCCCCATTGCCGATCAGCTGGGTGTGTCCTTCCCCCCATTGCCGATCAGCTGGGTCTGTCCTTCCCCGCATTGCCGATCAGCTGGGTGTGTGCTTCCCCCCATTGCCGATCAGCTGGGTCTGTCCTTCCCCCCATTGCCGATCAGCTGGGTGTTTCCTTCCCCCCATTGCCGATCAGCTGGGTCTGTCCTTCCCCGCATTGCCGATCAGCTGGGTGTGTGCTTCCCCCCATTGCCGATCAGCTGGGTCTGTCCTTCCCCGCATTGCCGATCAGCTGGGTGTGTGCTTCCCCCCATTGCCGATCAGCTGGGTGTGTGCTTCCCCGCATTGCCGATCAGCTGGGTCTGTCCTTCCCCCCATTGCCGATCAGCTGGGTGTGTGCTTCCCCCCATTGCCGATCAGCTGGGTGTGTGCTTCCCCGCATTGCCGATCAGCTGGGTGTGTGCTTCCCCCCATTGCCGATCAGCTGGGTCTGTCCTTCCCCGCATTGCCGATCAGTTGGGTCTGTCCTTCCCCCCATTGCCGATCAGCTGGATGTTTCCTTCCCCCCATTGCCGATCAGCTGGGTCTGTCCTTCCCCCCATTGCCGATCAGCTGGTTCTGTCCTTCCCCCCATTGCCGATCAGCTGGGTGTGTCCTTCCCCGCATTGCCGATCAGCTGGGTGTGTGCTTCCCCCCCATTGCCGATCAGCTGGGTGTGTGCTTCTCCCTATTGCCGATCAGCTGGGTCTGTCCTTCCCCGCATTGCCGATCAGCTGGGTGTGTGCTTCCCCCCATTGCCGATCAGCTGTGTGTGTCCTTCCCCCCCATTGCCGATCAGCTGGGTGTGTGGCTCCCCCCATTGCCGATCAGCTGGGTGTTTCCTTCCCCCCATTGCCGATCAGCTGGGTGTGTGCTTCCCCCCATTGCCGATCAGCTGGGTATGTGCTTCCCCCCATTGCCGATCAGCTGGTTGTGTGCTTCCCCCCATTGCCGATCAGCTGGGTCTGTCCTTCCCCCCATTGCCGATCAGCTGGGTCTGTCCTTCCCCCCATTGCCGATCAGCTGGGTGTGTCCTTCCCCCCATTGCCGATCAGCTGGGTCTGTCCTTCCCCGCATTGCCGATCAGCTGGGTGTGTGCTTCCCCCCATTGCCGATCAGCTGGGTCTGTCCTTCCCCCCATTGCCGATCAGCTGGGTGTTTCCTTCCCCCCATTGCCGATCAGCTGGGTCTGTCCTTCCCCGCATTGCCGATCAGCTGGGTGTGTGCTTCCCCCCATTGCCGATCAGCTGGGTCTGTCCTTCCCCGCATTGCCGATCAGCTGGGTGTGTGCTTCCCCCCATTGCCGATCAGCTGGGTGTGTGCTTCCCCGCATTGCCGATCAGCTGGGTCTGTCCTTCCCCCCATTGCCGATCAGCTGGGTGTGTGCTTCCCCCCATTGCCGATCAGCTGGGTGTGTGCTTCCCCGCATTGCCGATCAGCTGGGTGTGTGCTTCCCCCCATTGCCGATCAGCTGGGTCTGTCCTTCCCCGCATTGCCGATCAGCTGGGATTGTGCTTCCCCCATTGCCGATCAGCTGGGTGTGTGCTTCCCCGCATTGCCGATCAGCTGGGTGTGTGCTTCCCCCCATTGCCGATCAGCTGGGTGTGTCCTTCCCCGCATTGCCGATCAGCTGGGTGTGTGCTTCCCCCCATTGCCGATCAGCTGGGTGTGTGCTTCCCCCCATTGCCGATCAGCTGGGTGTGTCCTTCCCCCCATTGCCGATCAGCTGGGTGTGTGCTTCCCCGCATTGCCGATCAGCTGGGTGTGTGCTTCCCCGCATTGCCGATCAGCTGGGTGTGTGCTTCCCCCCTTTGCCGATCAGCTGGGAGTGTGGCTCCCCCCATTGCCGATCAGCTGGGAGTGTGCTTCCCCGCATTGCCGATCAGCTGGGTCTGTCCTTCCCCCCATTGCCGATCAGCTGGGTGTGTGCGTCCCCGCATTGCCGATCAGCTGGGTTTGTCCTTCCCCCCATTGCCGATCAGCTGGGTGTGTGCTTCCCCCCATTGCCGATCAGCTGGGAGTGTCCTTCCCCGCATTGCCGATCAGCTGGGTGTGTCCTTCCCCGCATTGCCGATCAGCTGGGTGTGTCCTTCCCCCCATTGCCGATCAGCTGGGTGTGTCCTTCCCCCCATTGCCGATCAGCTGGGTGTGTCCTTCCCCCCCTTGCCGATCAGCTGGGTGTGTCCTTCCCCGCATTGCCGATCAGCTGGGTGTGTGCGTCCCCGCATTGCCGATCAGCTGGGTCTGTCCTTCCCCCCATTGCCGATCAGCTGGGTGTGTCCTTCCCCCCATTGCCGATCAGCTGGGTGTGTGGCTCCCCCCATTGCCGATCAGCTGGGTGTGTCCTTCCCCGCATTGCCGATCAGCTGGGTGTGTCCTTCCCCCCATTGCCGATCAGCTGGGTGTGTGCTTCCCCGCATTGCCGATCAGCTGGGTGTGTGCTTCCCCCCATTGCCGATCAGTTGGGTCTGTCCTTCCCCCCATTGCCGATCAGCTGGGTGTGTGCTTCCCCCCATTGCCGATCAGCTGGGTGTGTGCTTCCCCCCATTGCCGATCAGCTGGGTGTGTGCTACCCCCCATTGCCGATCAGCTGGGTCTGTCCTTCCCCCCATTGCCGATCAGCTGGGTGTGTGCTTCCCCCCATGGCCGATCAGCTGGATGTGTGCTTCCCCCCATTGCCGATCAGTTGGGTCTGTCCTTCCCCCCATTGCCGATCAGCTCGGTGTGTGCTTCCCCCCATTGCCGATCAGCTGGGTGTGTGCTTTCCCCCATTGCCGATCAGCTGTGTGTGTGCTTCCCCGCATTGCCGATCAGCTGGGTGTGTGCTTCCCCGCATTGCCGATCAGCTGGGTGTGTCCTTCCCCGCATTGCCGATCAGCTGGGTGTGTGCTTCCCCGCATTGCCGATCAGCTGGGTGTGTCCTTCCCCGCATTGCCGATCAGCTGGGTGTGTGCTTCCCCGCATTGCCGATCAGCTGGGTGTGTGCTTCCCCCCTTTGCCGATCAGCTGGGAGTGTGCTTCCCCGCATTGCCGATCAGCTGGGTGTGTGCTTCCCCCCATTGCCGATCAGCTGGGAGTGTCCTTCCCCCCATTGCCGATCAGCTGGGTGTGTCCTTCCCCGCATTGCCGATCAGCTGGGTGTGTGCTTCCCCGCATTGCCGATCAGCTGGGTGTGTGCTTCCCCGCATTGCCGATCAGCTGGGTATGTGCTTCCCCGCATTGCCGATCAGCTGTGTGTGTGCTTCCCCCCATTGCCGATCAGCTGGGTGTGTGCTTCCCCGCATTGCCGATCAGCTGGGTGTGTGCTTCCCCCCATTGCCGATCAGCTGGGTGTGTGCTTCCCCCCATTGCCGATCAGCTGGGTGTGTGCTTCCCCGCATTGCCGATCAGTTGGGTCTGTCCTTCCCCCCATTGCCGATCAGCTGGGAGTGTCCTTCCCCCCATTGCCGATCAGCTGGGTGTGTGCTTCCCCCCATTGCCGATCAGCTGGGTGTGTGCTTCCCCCCATTGCCGATCAGCTGGGTGTGTGCTTCCCCCCATTGCCGATCAGCTGTGTGTGTGCTTCCCCGCATTGCCGATCAGCTGGGTGTGTGCTTCCCCCCATTGCCGATCAGCTGGGAGATCCTTCCCCCCATTGCCGATCAGCTGGGAGTGTGCTTCCCCGCATTGCCGATCAGCTGGGTCTGTCCTTCCCCCCATTGCCGATCAGCTGGGTGTGTGCTTCCCCCCATTGCCGATCAGCTGGGAGTGTGCCTCCCCCCATTGCCGATCAGCTGGGTGTGTGCTTCCCCCCATTGCCGATCAGCTGGGTGTGTGCTTCCTCCCATTGCCGATCAGCTGGGTGTGTGCTTCCCCCCATTGCCGATCAGCTGGGTGTGTGCTTCCCCCCATTGCCGATCAGCTGGGTGTGTGCTACCCCCCATTGCCGATCAGCTGGGTCTGTCCTTCCCCCCATTGCCGATCAGCTGGGTGTGTGATACCCCCCATTGCCGATCAGCTGGGTCTGTCCTTCCCCGCATTGCCGATCAGCTGTGAGTGTGCTTCCCCCCATTGCCGATCAGTTGGGTCTGTCCTTCCCCCCATTGCCGATCAGCTCGGTGTGTGCTTCCCCCCATTGCCGATCAGCTGGGTGTGTGCTTTCCCCCATTGCCGATCAGCTGTGTGTGTGCTTCCCCCCATTGCCGATCAGCTGGGTGTGTCCTTCCCCGCATTGCCGATCAGCTGCGTGTGTGCTTCCCCCCATTGCCGATCAGCTGGGTGTGTGCTTTCCCCCATTGCCGATCAGCTGGGTGTGTGCTTCCCCGCATTGCCGATCAGCTGCGTGTGTGCTTCCCCCCATTGCCGGTCAGCTGGGTGTGTGCTTCCCCCCATTGCCGATCAGCTGGGCGTGTGCTTTCCCCCCATTGCCGATCAGCTGGGTCTGTCCTTCCCCACATTGCCGATCAGCTGGGTCTGTCCTTCCCCCCATTGCCGATCAGCTGGGTGTGTGCTTCCCCCCATTGCCGATCAGCTGGGCGTGTGCTTTCCCCCCATTGCCGATCAGCTGGGTCTGTCCTTCCCCCCATTGCCGATCAGCTGGGTCTGTCCTTCCCCGCATTGCCGATCAGCTGCTTGTGTCCTTCCCCCCATTGCCGATCAGCTGGGAGTGTCCTTCCCCCCATTGCCGATCAGCTGGGTGTGTGCTTTCCCCGCATTGCCGATCAGCTGGGTCTGTCCTTCCCCGCATTGCTGATCAGCTGGGTGTATGCTTCCCCCCATTGCCGATCAGCTGGGTATGTGCTTCCCCCCATTGCCGATCAGCTGGGTGTGTGCTTCCCCGCATTGCCGATCAGCTGGGTCTGTCCTTCCCCGCATTGCCGATCAGCTGGGTGTGTGCGTCCCCCCATTGCCGATCAGCTGGGTGTGTGCTTCCCCCCATTGCCGATCAGCTGGGTGTGTGTTTCCCCCCATTGCCGATCAGCTGGGTATGTGCTTCCCCCCATTGCCGATCAGCTGGGAGTGTCCTTCCCCCCATTGCCGATCAGCTGGGTGTGTGCTTCCCCGCATTGCCGATCAGCTGGGTCTGTCCTTCCCCGCATTGCCGATCAGCTGGGTGTGTGCTTCCCCCCATTGCCGATCAGCTGGGTGTGTGCTTCCCCACTTTGCCGATCAGCTGGGTGTGTGCTTCCCCGCATTGCCGATCAGCTGGGTCTGTCCTTCCCTGCATTGCCGATCAGCTGGGTTTGTGCTTCCCCCCATTGCCGATCAGCTGGGTGTGTCCTCCCCCCCATTGCCGATCAGCTGTGTCTGTTCTTCCCCCCATTGCCGATCAGCTGGGTGTGTGCTTCCCCCCATTGCCGATCAGCTGGATGTGTGCCCCCACCATGGCCGATCAGCTGGGTGTGTGCTTCCCCCCATTGCCGATTAGCTGGGTGTGTGCTTCCCCCCATTGCCGATCAGCTGGATGTGTGCCCCCACCATGGCCGATCAGCTGGGTGTGTGTTTCCCCCCATTGCCGATCAGCTGGGTGTGTGCTTCCCCCTATTGCCGATCAGCTGGTTGTGTGCCTCTCCCCATTGCCGATCAGCTGGGTGTGTGCTTCCCCCCATTGCCGATCAGCTGGATGTGTGCTTCCCCCCATTGCCGATCAGCTGGGTGTGTGCTTCCCCGCATTGCCGATCAGCTGGGTGTGTGCTTCCCCGCATTGCCGATCAGCTGGGTGTGTGCTTCCCCGCATTGCCGATCAGCTGGGTGTGTGCTTCCCCCCATTGCCGATCAGCTGGGTCTGTCCTTCCCCCCATTGCCGATCAGCTGGGAGTGTGCTTCCCCGCATTGCCGATCAGCTGGGTGTGTGCTTCCCCCCATTGCCGATCAGCTGGGTGTGTGCTTCCCCCCATTGCCGATCAGCTGGGTCTGTCCTTCCCCCCATTGCCGATCAGCTGGGAGTGTGCTTCCCCGCATTGCCGATCAGCTGGGTGTGTGCTTCCCCCCATTGCCGATCAACTGGGTGTATGCTTCCCCCATTGCCGATCAGCTGGGTCTGTCCTTCCCCCCATTGCCGATCAGCTGGGTGTGTGCTTCCCCCCATTGCCGATCAGCTGGGTCTGTCCTTCCCCGCATTGCCGATCAGCTGGGTCTGTCCTTCCCCCCATTGCCGATCAGCTGGGTGTGTGCTTCCCCCATTGCCGATCAGCTGGGTGTGTGCTTCCCCCCATTGCCGATCAGCTGGGTGTGTCCTTCCCCCCATTGCCGATCAGCTGGGTGTGTGCTTCCCCCATTGCCGATCAGCTGGGTCTGTCCTTCCCCGCATTGCCGATCAGCTGGGTGTGTCCTTCCCCCCATTGCCGATCAGCTTGGATGTGTGCTTCCCCCCATTGCCGATCAGCTGGGTGTGTCCTTCCCCCCATTGCCGATCAGCTGGGTGTGTGCTTCCCCCCATTGCCGATCAGCTGGGAGTGTGCTTCCCCGCATTGCCGATCAGCTGGGTCTGTCCTTCCCCCCATTGCCGATCAGCTGGGTGTGTGCTTCCCCCCATTGCCGATCAGCTGGGTGTGTGCTTTCCCCCATTGCCGATCAGCTGTGTGTGTGCTTCCCCGCATTGCCGATCAGCTGGGTGTGTGCTTCCCCGCATTGCCGATCAGCTGGGTGTGTCCTTCCCCGCATTGCCGATCAGCTGGGTGTGTGCTTCCCCGCATTGCCGATCAGCTGGGTGTGTCCTTCCCCGCATTGCCGATCAGCTGGGTGTGTGCTTCCCCGCATTGCCGATCAGCTGGGTGTGTGCTTCCCCCCTTTGCCGATCAGCTGGGAGTGTGCTTCCCCGCATTGCCGATCAGCTGGGTGTGTGCTTCCCCCCATTGCCGATCAGCTGGGAGTGTCCTTCCCCCCATTGCCGATCAGCTGGGTGTGTCCTTCCCCGCATTGCCGATCAGCTGGGTGTGTGCTTCCCCGCATTGCCGATCAGCTGGGTGTGTGCTTCCCCGCATTGCCGATCAGCTGGGTGTGTGCTTCCCCGCATTGCCGATCAGCTGTGTGTGTGCTTCCCCCCATTGCCGATCAGCTGGGTGTGTGCTTCCCCGCATTGCCGATCAGCTGGGTGTGTGCTTCCCCCCATTGCCGATCAGCTGGGTGTGTGCTTCCCCCCATTGCCGATCAGCTGGGTGTGTGCTTCCCCGCATTGCCGATCAGTTGGGTCTGTCCTTCCCCCCATTGCCGATCAGCTGGGAGTGTCCTTCCCCCCATTGCCGATCAGCTGGGTGTGTGCTTCCCCCCATTGCCGATCAGCTGGGTGTGTGCTTCCCCCCATTGCCGATCAGCTGGGTGTGTGCTTCCCCCCATTGCCGATCAGCTGTGTGTGTGCTTCCCCGCATTGCCGATCAGCTGGGTGTGTGCTTCCCCCCATTGCCGATCAGCTGGGAGATCCTTCCCCCCATTGCCGATCAGCTGGGAGTGTGCTTCCCCGCATTGCCGATCAGCTGGGTCTGTCCTTCCCCCCATTGCCGATCAGCTGGGTGTGTGCTTCCCCCCATTGCCGATCAGCTGGGAGTGTGCCTCCCCCCATTGCCGATCAGCTGGGTGTGTGCTTCCCCCCATTGCCGATCAGCTGGGTGTGTGCTTCCTCCCATTGCCGATCAGCTGGGTGTGTGCTTCCCCCCATTGCCGATCAGCTGGGTGTGTGCTTCCCCCCATTGCCGATCAGCTGGGTGTGTGCTACCCCCCATTGCCGATCAGCTGGGTCTGTCCTTCCCCCCATTGCCGATCAGCTGGGTGTGTGATACCCCCCATTGCCGATCAGCTGGGTCTGTCCTTCCCCGCATTGCCGATCAGCTGTGAGTGTGCTTCCCCCCATTGCCGATCAGTTGGGTCTGTCCTTCCCCCCATTGCCGATCAGCTCGGTGTGTGCTTCCCCCCATTGCCGATCAGCTGGGTGTGTGCTTTCCCCCATTGCCGATCAGCTGTGTGTGTGCTTCCCCCCATTGCCGATCAGCTGGGTGTGTCCTTCCCCGCATTGCCGATCAGCTGCGTGTGTGCTTCCCCCCATTGCCGATCAGCTGGGTGTGTGCTTTCCCCCATTGCCGATCAGCTGGGTGTGTGCTTCCCCGCATTGCCGATCAGCTGCGTGTGTGCTTCCCCCCATTGCCGGTCAGCTGGGTGTGTGCTTCCCCCCATTGCCGATCAGCTGGGCGTGTGCTTTCCCCCCATTGCCGATCAGCTGGGTCTGTCCTTCCCCACATTGCCGATCAGCTGGGTCTGTCCTTCCCCCCATTGCCGATCAGCTGGGTGTGTGCTTCCCCCCATTGCCGATCAGCTGGGCGTGTGCTTTCCCCCCATTGCCGATCAGCTGGGTCTGTCCTTCCCCCCATTGCCGATCAGCTGGGTCTGTCCTTCCCCGCATTGCCGATCAGCTGCTTGTGTCCTTCCCCCCATTGCCGATCAGCTGGGAGTGTCCTTCCCCCCATTGCCGATCAGCTGGGTGTGTGCTTTCCCCGCATTGCCGATCAGCTGGGTCTGTCCTTCCCCGCATTGCTGATCAGCTGGGTGTATGCTTCCCCCCATTGCCGATCAGCTGGGTATGTGCTTCCCCCCATTGCCGATCAGCTGGGTGTGTGCTTCCCCGCATTGCCGATCAGCTGGGTCTGTCCTTCCCCGCATTGCCGATCAGCTGGGTGTGTGCGTCCCCCCATTGCCGATCAGCTGGGTGTGTGCTTCCCCCCATTGCCGATCAGCTGGGTGTGTGTTTCCCCCCATTGCCGATCAGCTGGGTATGTGCTTCCCCCCATTGCCGATCAGCTGGGAGTGTCCTTCCCCCCATTGCCGATCAGCTGGGTGTGTGCTTCCCCGCATTGCCGATCAGCTGGGTCTGTCCTTCCCCGCATTGCCGATCAGCTGGGTGTGTGCTTCCCCCCATTGCCGATCAGCTGGGTGTGTGCTTCCCCACTTTGCCGATCAGCTGGGTGTGTGCTTCCCCGCATTGCCGATCAGCTGGGTCTGTCCTTCCCTGCATTGCCGATCAGCTGGGTTTGTGCTTCCCCCCATTGCCGATCAGCTGGGTGTGTCCTCCCCCCCATTGCCGATCAGCTGTGTCTGTTCTTCCCCCCATTGCCGATCAGCTGGGTGTGTGCTTCCCCCCATTGCCGATCAGCTGGATGTGTGCCCCCACCATGGCCGATCAGCTGGGTGTGTGCTTCCCCCCATTGCCGATTAGCTGGGTGTGTGCTTCCCCCCATTGCCGATCAGCTGGATGTGTGCCCCCACCATGGCCGATCAGCTGGGTGTGTGTTTCCCCCCATTGCCGATCAGCTGGGTGTGTGCTTCCCCCTATTGCCGATCAGCTGGTTGTGTGCCTCTCCCCATTGCCGATCAGCTGGGTGTGTGCTTCCCCCCATTGCCGATCAGCTGGATGTGTGCTTCCCCCCATTGCCGATCAGCTGGGTGTGTGCTTCCCCGCATTGCCGATCAGCTGGGTGTGTGCTTCCCCGCATTGCCGATCAGCTGGGTGTGTGCTTCCCCGCATTGCCGATCAGCTGGGTGTGTGCTTCCCCCCATTGCCGATCAGCTGGGTCTGTCCTTCCCCCCATTGCCGATCAGCTGGGAGTGTGCTTCCCCGCATTGCCGATCAGCTGGGTGTGTGCTTCCCCCCATTGCCGATCAGCTGGGTGTGTGCTTCCCCCCATTGCCGATCAGCTGGGTCTGTCCTTCCCCCCATTGCCGATCAGCTGGGAGTGTGCTTCCCCGCATTGCCGATCAGCTGGGTGTGTGCTTCCCCCCATTGCCGATCAACTGGGTGTATGCTTCCCCCATTGCCGATCAGCTGGGTCTGTCCTTCCCCCCATTGCCGATCAGCTGGGTGTGTGCTTCCCCCCATTGCCGATCAGCTGGGTCTGTCCTTCCCCGCATTGCCGATCAGCTGGGTCTGTCCTTCCCCCCATTGCCGATCAGCTGGGTGTGTGCTTCCCCCATTGCCGATCAGCTGGGTGTGTGCTTCCCCCCATTGCCGATCAGCTGGGTGTGTCCTTCCCCCCATTGCCGATCAGCTGGGTGTGTGCTTCCCCCATTGCCGATCAGCTGGGTCTGTCCTTCCCCGCATTGCCGATCAGCTGGGTGTGTCCTTCCCCCCATTGCCGATCAGCTTGGATGTGTGCTTCCCCCCATTGCCGATCAGCTGGGTGTGTCCTTCCCCCCATTGCCGATCAGCTGGGTGTGTGCTTCCCCCCATTGCCGATCAGCTGGGAGTGTGCTTCCCCGCATTGCCGATCAGCTGGGTCTGTCCTTCCCCCCATTGCCGATCAGCTGGGTGTGTGCTTCCCCCCATTGCCGATCAGCTGGGTGTGTGCTTTCCCCCATTGCCGATCAGCTGGGTGTGTGCTTCCCCGCATTGCCGATCAGCTGGGTGTGTGCTTCCCCCCATTGCCGATCAGCTGGGTGTGTGCTTCCCCGCATTGCCGATCAGCTGGGAGTGTGCTTCCCCCCATTGCCGATCAGCTGGGTGTGTGCTTCCCCGCATTGCCGATCAGCTGGGTGTGTGCTTCCCCCCCATGCCGATCAGCTGGGTGTGTGCTTCCCCCCATTGCCGATCAGCTGGGTGTGTGCTTCCCCCCATTGCCGATCAGCTGGGAGTGACCTGCCCCGCATTGCCGATCAGCTGGGTGTGTGCTTCCCCGCATTGCCGATCAGCTGGGCCTGTCCTTCCCCCCATTGCCGATCAGCTGGGTGTGTGCTTCCCCGCATTGCCGATCAGCTGGGTGTGTGCTTCCCCGCATTGCCGATCTGGGTGTGTGCTTCCCCCCATTGCCGATCAGCTGGGTGTGTCCTTCCCCGCGTTGCCGATCAGCTGGGTGTGTGCTTCCCCGCATTGCCGATCAGCTGGGTGTGTGCTTCCCCCCTTTGCCGATCAGCTGGGTGTGTCCTTCCCCGCGTTGCCGATCAGCTGGGTGTGTCCTTCCCCCCATTGCCGATCAGCTGGGTGTGTGCTACCCCCCATTGCCGATCAGTTGGGTCTGTCCTTCCCCCCATTGCCGATCAGCTGGGTGTGTGCTTCCCCCCATTGCCGATCAGCTGGGTGTGTGCTTCCCCCCATTGCCGATCAGCTGGGTGTGTGCTTTCCCCCATTGCCGATCAGCTGTGTGTGTGCTTCCCCCCATTGCCGATCAGCTGGGTGTGTCCTTCCCCGCATTGCCGATCAGCTGCGTGTGTGCTTCCCCCCATTGCCGATCAGCTGGGTGTGTGCTTTCCCCCATTGCCGATCAGCTGGGTGTGTGCTTCCCCGCATTGCCGATCAGCTGCGTGTGTGCTTCCCCCCATTGCCGATCAGCTGGGTGTGTGCTTTCCCCCATTGCCGATCAGCTGGGTCTGTCCTTCCCCGCATTGCTGATCAGCTGGGTGTGTGCTTCCCCCCATTGCCGATCAGCTGGGTATGTGCTTCCCCGCATTGCCGATCAGCTGGGTGTGTGCTTCCCCCCATTGCCGATCAGCTGGGTGTGTCCTTCCCCGCATTGCCGATCAGCTGGGTGTGTGCTTCCCCCCATTGCCGATCAGCTGGGTGTGTGCTTCCCCCCATTGCCGATCAGCTGGGTGTGTCCTTCCCCCCATTGCCGATCAGCTGGGTGTGTGCTTCCCCGCATTGCCGATCAGCTGGGTGTGTGCTTCCCCGCATTGCCGATCAGCTGGGTGTGTGCTTCCCCCCTTTGCCGATCAGCTGGGAGTGTGGCTCCCCCCATTGCCGATCAGCTGGGAGTGTGCTTCCCCGCATTGCCGATCAGCTGGGTCTGTCCTTCCCCCCATTGCCGATCAGCTGGGTGTGTGCGTCCCCGCATTGCCGATCAGCTGGGTCTGTCCTTCCCCCCATTGCCGATCAGCTGGGTGTGTGCTTCCCCCCATTGCCGATCAGCTGGGAGTGTCCTTCCCCGCATTGCCGATCAGCTGGGTGTGTCCTTCCCCGCATTGCCGATCAGCTGGGTGTGTCCTTCCCCCCATTGCCGATCAGCTGGGTGTGTCCTTCCCCCCATTGCCGATTAGCTGGGTGTGTCCTTCCCCCCCTTGCCGATCAGCTGGGTGTGTCCTTCCCCGCATTGCCGATCAGCTGGGTGTGTGCGTCCCCGCATTGCCGATCAGCTGGGTCTGTCCTTCCCCCCATTGCCGATCAGCTGGGTGTGTCCTTCCCCCCATTGCCGATCAGCTGGGTGTGTGGCTCCCCCCATTGCCGATCAGCTGGGTGTGTCCTTCCCCGCATTGCCGATCAGCTGGGTGTGTCCTTCCCCCCATTGCCGATCAGCTGGGTGTGTGCTTCCCCGCATTGCCGATCAGCTGGGTGTGTGCTTCCACCCATTGCCGATCAGTTGGGTCTGTCCTTCCCCCCATTGCCGATCAGCTGGGTGTGTGCTTCCCCCCATTGCCGATCAGCTGGGTGTGTGCTTCCCCCCATTGCCGATCAGCTGGGTGTGTGCTACCCCCCATTGCCGATCAGCTGGGTCTGTCCTTCCCCCCATTGCCGATCAGCTGGGTGTGTGCTTCCCCCCATGGCCGATCAGCTGGATGTGTGCTTCCCCCCATTGCCGATCAGTTGGGTCTGTCCTTCCCCCCATTGCCGATCAGCTCGGTGTGTGCTTCCCCCCATTGCCGATCAGCTGGGTGTGTGCTTTCCCCCATTGCCGATCAGCTGTGTGTGTGCTTCCCCGCATTGCCGATCAGCTGGGTGTGTGCTTCCCCGCATTGCCGATCAGCTGGGTGTGTCCTTCCCCGCATTGCCGATCAGCTGGGTGTGTGCTTCCCCGCATTGCCGATCAGCTGGGTGTGTCCTTCCCCGCATTGCCGATCAGCTGGGTGTGTGCTTCCCCGCATTGCCGATCAGCTGGGTGTGTGCTTCCCCCCTTTGCCGATCAGCTGGGAGTGTGCTTCCCCGCATTGCCGATCAGCTGGGTGTGTGCTTCCCCCCATTGCCGATCAGCTGGGAGTGTCCTTCCCCCCATTGCCGATCAGCTGGGTGTGTCCTTCCCCGCATTGCCGATCAGCTGGGTGTGTGCTTCCCCGCATTGCCGATCAGCTGGGTGTGTGCTTCCCCGCATTGCCGATCAGCTGGGTGTGTGCTTCCCCGCATTGCCGATCAGCTGTGTGTGTGCTTCCCCCCATTGCCGATCAGCTGGGTGTGTGCTTCCCCGCATTGCCGATCAGCTGGGTGTGTGCTTCCCCCCATTGCCGATCAGCTGGGTGTGTGCTTCCCCCCATTGCCGATCAGCTGGGTGTGTGCTTCCCCGCATTGCCGATCAGTTGGGTCTGTCCTTCCCCCCATTGCCGATCAGCTGGGAGTGTCCTTCCCCCCATTGCCGATCAGCTGGGTGTGTGCTTCCCCCCATTGCCGATCAGCTGGGTGTGTGCTTCCCCCCATTGCCGATCAGCTGGGTGTGTGCTTCCCCCCATTGCCGATCAGCTGTGTGTGTGCTTCCCCGCATTGCCGATCAGCTGGGTGTGTGCTTCCCCCCATTGCCGATCAGCTGGGAGTGTCCTTCCCCCCATTGCCGATCAGCTGGGAGTGTGCTTCCCCGCATTGCCGATCAGCTGGGTCTGTCCTTCCCCCCATTGCCGATCAGCTGGGTGTGTGCTTCCCCCCATTGCCGATCAGCTGGGAGTGTGCCTCCCCCCATTGCCGATCAGCTGGGTGTGTGCTTCCCCCCATTGCCGATCAGCTGGGTGTGTGCTTCCCCCCATTGCCGATCAGCTGGGTGTGTGCTTCCCCCCATTGCCGATCAGCTGGGTGTGTGCTTCCCCCCATTGCCGATCAGCTGGGTGTGTGCTACCCCCCATGGCCGATCAGCTGGGTCTGTCCTTCCCCCCATTGCCGATCAGCTGGGTGTGTGCTACCCCCCATTGCCGATCAGCTGGGTCTGTCCTTCCCCGCATTGCCGATCAGCTGTGAGTGTGCTTCCCCCCATTGCCGATCAGTTGGGTCTGTCCTTCCCCCCATTGCCGATCAGCTCGGTGTGTGCTTCCCCCCATTGCCGATCAGCTGGGTGTGTGCTTTCCCCCATTGCCGATCAGCTGTGTGTGTGCTACCCCCCATTGCCGATCAGCTGGGTGTGTCCTTCCCCGCATTGCCGATCAGCTGCGTGTGTGCTTCCCCCCATTGCCGATCAGCTGGGTGTGCGCTTTCCCCCATTGCCGATCAGCTGGGTGTGTGCTTCCCCGCATTGCCGATCAGCTGCGTGTGTGCTTCCCCCCATTGCCGGTCAGCTGGGTGTGTGCTTCCCCCCATTGCCGATCAGCTGGGCGTGTGCTTTCCCCCCATTGCCGATCAGCTGGGTCTGTCCTTCCCCCCATTGCCGATCAGCTGGGTCTGTCCTTCCCCCCATTGCCGATCAGCTGGGTGTGTGCTTCCCCCCATTGCCGATCAGCTGGGCGTGTGCTTTCCCCCCATTGCCGATCAGCTGGGTCTGTCCTTCCCCCCATTGCCGATCAGCTGGGTCTGTCCTTCCCCGCATTGCCGATCAGCTGCTTGTGTCCTTCCCCCCATTGCCGATCAGCTGGGAGTGTCCTTCCCCCCATTGCCGATCAGCTGGGTGTGTGCTTTCCCCGCATTGCCGATCAGCTGGGTCTGTCCTTCCCCGCATTGCTGATCAGCTGGGTGTATGCTTCCCCCCATTGCCGATCAGCTGGGTATGTGCTTCCCCCCATTGCCGATCAGCTGGGTGTGTGCTTCCCCGCATTGCCGATCAGCTGGGTCTGTCCTTCCCCGCATTGCCGATCAGCTGGGTGTGTGCGTCCCCCCATTGCCGATCAGCTGGGTGTGTGCTTCCCCCCATTGCCGATCAGCTGGGTGTGTGTTTCCCCCCATTGCCGATCAGCTGGGTATGTGCTTCCCCCCATTGCCGATCAGCTGGGAGTGTCCTTCCCCCCATTGCCGATCAGCTGGGTGTGTGCTTCCCCGCATTGCCGATCAGCTGGGTCTGTCCTTCCCCGCATTGCCGATCAGCTGGGTGTGTGCTTCCCCCCATTGCCGATCAGCTGGGTGTGTGCTTCCCCACTTTGCCGATCAGCTGGTTGTGTGCTTCCCCGCATTGCCGATCAGCTGGGTCTGTCCTTCCCTGCATTGCCGATCAGCTGGGTTTGTGCTTCCCCCCATTGCCGATCAGCTGGGTGTGTCCTCCCCCCCATTGCCGATCAGCTGTGTCTGTTCTTCCCCCCATTGCCGATCAGCTGGGTGTGTGCTTCCCCCCATTGCCGATCAGCTGGATGTGTGCCCCCACCATGGCCGATCAGCTGGGTGTGTGCTTCCCCCCATTGCCGATTAGCTGGGTGTGTGCTTCCCCCCATTGCAGATCAGCTGGATGTGTGCCCCCACCATTGCCGATCAGCTGGGTGTGTGTTTCCCCCCATTGCCGATCAGCTGGGTGTGTGCTTCCCCCTATTGCCGATCAGCTGGTTGTGTGCCTCTCCCCATTGCCGATCAGCTGGGTGTGTGCTTCCCCCCATTGCCGATCAGCTGGATGTGTGCTTCCCCCCATTGCCGATCAGCTGGGTGTGTGCTTCCCCGCATTGCCGATCAGCTGGGTGTGTGCTTCCCCGCATTGCCGATCAGCTGGGTGTGTGCTTCCCCGCATTGCCGATCAGCTGGGTGTGTGCTTCCCCCCATTGCCGATCAGCTGGGTCTGTCCTTCCCCCCATTGCCGATCAGCTGGGAGTGTGCTTCCCCGCATTGCCGATCAGCTGGGTGTGTGCTTCCCCCCATTGCCGATCAGCTGGGTGTGTGCTTCCCCCCATTGCCGATCAGCTGGGTCTGTCCTTCCCCCCATTGCCGATCAGCTGGGAGTGTGCTTCCCCGCATTGCCGATCAGCTGGGTGTGTGCTTCCCCCCATTGCCGATCAACTGGGTGTATGCTTCCCCCATTGCCGATCAGCTGGGTCTGTCCTTCCCCCCATTGCCGATCAGCTGGGTGTGTGCTTCCCCCCATTGCCGATCAGCTGGGTCTGTCCTTCCCCGCATTGCCGATCAGCTGGGTCTGTCCTTCCCCCCCATTGCCGATCAGCTGGGTGTGTGCTTCCCCCATTGCCGATCAGCTGGGTGTGTGCTTCCCCCCATTGCCGATCAGCTGGGTGTGTCCTTCCCCCCATTGCCGATCAGCTGGGTGTGTGCTTCCCCCATTGCCGATCAGCTGGGTCTGTCCTTCCCCGCATTGCCGATCAGCTGGGTGTGTCCTTCCCCCCATTGCCGATCAGCTTGGATGTGTGCTTCCCCCCATTGCCGATCAGCTGGGTGTGTCCTTCCCCCCATTGCCGATCAGCTGGGTGTGTGCTTCCCCCCATTGCCGATCAGCTGGGAGTGTGCTTCCCCGCATTGCCGATCAGCTGGGTCTGTCCTTCCCCCCATTGCCGATCAGCTGGGTGTGTGCTACCCCCCATTGCCGATCAGCTGGGTCTGTCCTTCCCCCCATTGCCGATCAGCTGGGTGTGTGCTTCCCCCCATGGCCGATCAGCTGGATGTGTGCTTCCCCCCATTGCCGATCAGTTGGGTCTGTCCTTCCCCCCATTGCCGATCAGCTCGGTGTGTGCTTCCCCCCATTGCCGATCAGCTGGGTGTGTGCTTTCCCCCATTGCCGATCAGCTGTGTGTGTGCTTCCCCGCATTGCCGATCAGCTGGGTGTGTGCTTCCCCGCATTGCCGATCAGCTGGGTGTGTCCTTCCCCGCATTGCCGATCAGCTGGGTGTGTGCTTCCCCGCATTGCCGATCAGCTGGGTGTGTCCTTCCCCGCATTGCCGATCAGCTGGGTGTGTGCTTCCCCGCATTGCCGATCAGCTGGGTGTGTGCTTCCCCCCTTTGCCGATCAGCTGGGAGTGTGCTTCCCCGCATTGCCGATCAGCTGGGTGTGTGCTTCCCCCCATTGCCGATCAGCTGGGAGTGTCCTTCCCCCCATTGCCGATCAGCTGGGTGTGTCCTTCCCCGCATTGCCGATCAGCTGGGTGTGTGCTTCCCCGCATTGCCGATCAGCTGGGTGTGTGCTTCCCCGCATTGCCGATCAGCTGGGTGTGTGCTTCCCCGCATTTCCGATCAGCTGTGTGTGTGCTTCCCCCCATTGCCGATCAGCTGGGTGTGTGCTTCCCCGCATTGCCGATCAGCTGGGTGTGTGCTTCCCCCCATTGCCGATCAGCTGGGTGTGTGCTTCCCCCCATTGCCGATCAGCTGGGTGTGTGCTTCCCCGCATTGCCGATCAGTTGGGTCTGTCCTTCCCCCCATTGCCGATCAGCTGGGAGTGTCCTTCCCCCCATTGCCGATCAGCTGGGTGTGTGCTTCCCCCCATTGCCGATCAGCTGGGTGTGTGCTTCCCCCCATTGCCGATCAGCTGGGTGTGTGCTTCCCCCCATTGCCGATCAGCTGTGTGTGTGCTTCCCCGCATTGCCGATCAGCTGGGTGTGTGCTTCCCCCCATTGCCGATCAGCTGGGAGTGTCCTTCCCCCCATTGCCGATCAGCTGGGAGTGTGCTTCCCCGCATTGCCGATCAGCTGGGTCTGTCCTTCCCCCCATTGCCGATCAGCTGGGTGTGTGCTTCCCCCCATTGCCGATCAGCTGGGAGTGTGCCTCCCCCCATTGCCGATCAGCTGGGTGTGTGCTTCCCCCCATTGCCGATCAGCTGGGTGTGTGCTTCCCCCCATTGCCGATCAGCTGGGTGTGTGCTTCCCCCCATTGCCGATCAGCTGGGTGTGTGCTTCCCACCATTGCCGATCAGCTGGGTGTGTGCTACCCCCCATTGCCGATCAGCTGGGTCTGTCCTTCCCCCCATTGCCGATCAGCTGGGTGTGTGCTACCCCCCATTGCCGATCAGCTGGGTCTGTCCTTCCCCGCATTGCCGATCAGCTGTGAGTGTGCTTCCCCCCATTGCCGATCAGTTGGGTCTGTCCTTCCCCCCATTGCCGATCAGCTCGGTGTGTGCTTCCCCCCATTGCCGATCAGCTGGGTGTGTGCTTTCCCCCATTGCCGATCAGCTGTGTGTGTGCTACCCCCCATTGCCGATCAGCTGGGTGTGTCCTTCCCCGCATTGCCGATCAGCTGCGTGTGTGCTTCCCCCCATTGCCGATCAGCTGGGTGTGTGCTTTCCCCCATTGCCGATCAGCTGGGTGTGTGCTTCCCCGCATTGCCGATCAGCTGCGTGTGTGCTTCCCCCCATTGCCGGTCAGCTGGGTGTGTGCTTCCCCCCATTGCCGATCAGCTGGGCGTGTGCTTTCCCCCCATTGCCGATCAGCTGGGTCTGTCCTTCCCCCCATTGCCGATCAGCTGGGTCTGTCCTTCCCCCCATTGCCGATCAGCTGGGTGTGTGCTTCCCCCCATTGCCGATCAGCTGGGCGTGTGCTTTCCCCCCATTGCCGATCAGCTGGGTCTGTCCTTCCCCCCATTGCCGATCAGCTGGGTCTGTCCTTCCCCGCATTGCCGATCAGCTGCTTGTGTCCTTCCCCCCATTGCCGATCAGCTGGGAGTGTCCTTCCCCCCATTGCCGATCAGCTGGGTGTGTGCTTTCCCCGCATTGCCGATCAGCTGGGTCTGTCCTTCCCCGCATTGCTGATCAGCTGGGTGTATGCTTCCCCCCATTGCCGATCAGCTGGGTATGTGCTTCCCCCCATTGCCGATCAGCTGGGTGTGTGCTTCCCCGCATTGCCGATCAGCTGGGTCTGTCCTTCCCCGCATTGCCGATCAGCTGGGTGTGTGCGTCCCCCCATTGCCGATCAGCTGGGTGTGTGCTTCCCCCCATTGCCGATCAGCTGGGTGTGTGTTTCCCCCCATTGCCGATCAGCTGGGTATGTGCTTCCCCCCATTGCCGATCAGCTGGGAGTGTCCTTCCCCCCATTGCCGATCAGCTGGGTGTGTGCTTCCCCGCATTGCCGATCAGCTGGGTCTGTCCTTCCCCGCATTGCCGATCAGCTGGGTGTGTGCTTCCCCCCATTGCCGATCAGCTGGGTGTGTGCTTCCCCACTTTGCCGATCAGCTGGGTGTGTGCTTCCCCGCATTGCCGATCAGCTGGGTCTGTCCTTCCCTGCATTGCCGATCAGCTGGGTTTGTGCTTCCCCCCATTGCCGATCAGCTGGGTGTGTCCTCCCCCCCATTGCCGATCAGCTGTGTCTGTTCTTCCCCCCATTGCCGATCAGCTGGGTGTGTGCTTCCCCCCATTGCCGATCAGCTGGATGTGTGCCCCCACCATGGCCGATCAGCTGGGTGTGTGCTTCCCCCCATTGCCGATTAGATGGGTGTGTGCTTCCCCCCATTGCCGATCAGCTGGATGTGTGCCCCCACCATGGCCGATCAGCTGGGTGTGTGTTTCCCCCCATTGCCGATCAGCTGGGTGTGTGCTTCCCCCTATTGCCGATCAGCTGGTTGTGTGCCTCTCCCCATTGCCGATCAGCTGGGTGTGTGCTTCCCCCCATTGCCGATCAGCTGGATGTGTGCTTCCCCCCATTGCCGATCAGCTGGGTGTGTGCTTCCCCGCATTGCCGATCAGCTGGGTGTGTGCTTCCCCGCATTGCCGATCAGCTGGGTGTGTGCTTCCCCGCATTGCCGATCAGCTGGGTGTGTGCTTCCCCCCATTGCCGATCAGCTGGGTCTGTCCTTCCCCCCATTGCCGATCAGCTGGGAGTGTGCTTCCCCGCATTGCCGATCAGCTGGGTGTGTGCTTCCCCCCATTGCCGATCAGCTGGGTGTGTGCTTCCCCCCATTGCCGATCAGCTGGGTCTGTCCTTCCCCCCATTGCCGATCAGCTGGGAGTGTGCTTCCCCGCATTGCCGATCAGCTGGGTGTGTGCTTCCCCCCATTGCCGATCAACTGGGTGTATGCTTCCCCCATTGCCGATAAGCTGGGTCTGTCCTTCCCCCCATTGCCGATCAGCTGGGTGTGTGCTTCCCCCCATTGCCGATCAGCTGGGTCTGTCCTTCCCCGCATTGCCGATCAGCTGGGTCTGTCCTTCCCCCCATTGCCGATCAGCTGGGTGTGTGCTTCCCCCATTGCCGATCAGCTGGGTGTGTGCTTCCCCCCATTGCCGATCAGCTGGGTGTGTCCTTCCCCCCATTGCCGATCAGCTGGGTGTGTGCTTCCCCCATTGCCGATCAGCTGGGTCTGTCCTTCCCCGCATTGCCGATCAGCTGGGTGTGTCCTTCCCCCCATTGCCGATCAGCTTGGATGTGTGCTTCCCCCCATTGCCGATCAGCTGGGTGTGTCCTTCCCCCCATTGCCGATCAGCTGGGTGTGTGCTTCCCCCCATTGCCGATCAGCTGGGAGTGTGCTTCCCCGCATTGCCGATCAGCTGGGTCTGTCCTTCCCCCCATTGCCGATCAGCTGGGTGTGTGCTTCCCCCCATTGCCGATCAGCTGGGTGTGTGCTTTCCCCCATTGCCGATCAGCTGGGTGTGTGCTTCCCCGCATTGCCGATCAGCTGGGTGTGTGCTTCCCCCCATTGCCGATCAGCTGGGTGTGTGCTTCCCCGCATTGCCGATCAGCTGGGAGTGTGCTTCCCCCCATTGCCGATCAGCTGGGTGTGTGCTTCCCCGCATTGCCGATCAGCTGGGTGTGTGCTTCCCCCCATGCCGATCAGCTGGGTGTGTGCTTCCCCCCATTGCCGATCAGCTGGGTGTGTGCTTCCCCCCATTGCCGATCAGCTGGGAGTGTCCTGCCCCGCATTGCCGATCAGCTGGGTGTGTGCTTCCCCGCATTGCCGATCAGCTGGGCCTGTCCTTCCCCCCATTGCCGATCAGCTGGGTGTGTGCTTCCCCGCATTGCCGATCAGCTGGGTGTGTGCTTCCCCGCATTGCCGATCAGCTGGGTGTGTGCTTCCCCCCATTGCCGATCAGCTGGGTGTGTCCTTCCCCGCGTTGCCGATCAGCTGGGTGTGTGCTTCCCCGCATTGCCGATCAGCTGGGTGTGTGCTTCCCCCCTTTGCCGATCAGCTGGGTGTGTCCTTCCCCGCATTGCCGATCAGCTGGGTGTGTCCTTCCCCCCATTGCCGATCAGCTGGGTGTGTGCTTCCCCCCATTGCCGATCAGTTGGGTCTGTCCTTCCCCCCATTGCCGATCAGCTGGGTGTGTGCTTCCCCCCATTGCCGATCAGCTGGGTGTGTGCTTCCCCCCATTGCCGATCAGCTGGGTGTGTGCTT
Source organism: Scyliorhinus torazame (assembly GCF_047496885.1). Classification (NCBI taxonomy): domain Eukaryota; kingdom Metazoa; phylum Chordata; class Chondrichthyes; order Carcharhiniformes; family Scyliorhinidae; genus Scyliorhinus; species Scyliorhinus torazame. The sequence goes on from NW_027308411.1 coordinate 23,384, forward strand.
TCCCCCATTGCCGATCAGCTGTGTGTGTGCTTCCCCCCATTGCCGATCAGCTGGGTGTGTCCTTCCCCGCATTGCCGATCAGCTGCGTGTGTGCTTCCCCCCATTGCCGATCAGCTGGGTGTGTGCTTTCCCCCATTGCCGATCAGCTGGGTGTGTGCTTCCCCGCATTGCCGATCAGCTGCGTGTGTGCTTCCCCCCATTGCCGATCAGCTGGGTGTGTGCTTTCCCCCATTGCCGATCAGCTGGGTCTGTCCTTCCCCGCATTGCTGATCAGCTGGGTGTGTGCTTCCCCCCATTGCCGATCAGCTGGGTATGTGCTTCCCCCCATTGCCGATCAGCTGGGTGTGTGCTTCCCCGCATTGCCGATCAGCTGGGTCTGTCCTTCCCCGCATTGCCGATCAGCTGGGTGTGTGTTTCCCCCCATTGCCGATCAGCTGGGTATGTGCTTCCCCCCATTGCCGATCAGCTGGCAGTGTCCTTCCCCGCATTGCCGATCAGCTGGGTGTGTGCTTCCCCCCATTGCCGATCAGCTGGGTGTGTGCTTCCCCACTTTGCCGATCAGCTGGGTGTCTGCTTCCCCGCATTGCCGATCAGCTGGGTCTGTCCTTCCCTGCATTGCCGATCAGCTGGTTTTGTGCTTCCCCCATTGCCGATCAGCTGGTTGTGTGCTTCCCCCCATTGCCGATCAGCTGTGCCTGTTCTTCCCCCCATTGCCGATCAGCTGGGTGTGTGCTTCCCCCCATTGCCGATCAGCTGGATGTGTGCCCCCACCATGGCCGATCAGCTGGGTGTGTGTTTCCCCCCATTGCCGATCAGCTGGGTGTGTGCTTCCCCCCATTGCCGATCAGCTGGATGTGTGCCCCCACCATGGCCGATCAGCTGGGTGGTGTGCTTCCCCGCATTGCCGATCAGCAGGGTGTGTGCCTCACACCTAAACACAGTCTGTGCAGCAGAATGTGACACAGACAGAGACAGAGACACAGACAGAGACACAGACAGAGACTCAGACACAGAGACACAGAGACACAGACACAGACACAGACACAGACACAGACACAAACAGAAACACAGACACAGACACAGACACAGACAGAGACTCAGACAGAGACACAGACACAGAGACACAGACACAGACACACAGACAGAGACACAGACAGAGCCTCTGACACAGAGACACAGAGACAGAGACAGAGACACAGACACAGACACAGAGACAGACACAGAGACACAGACACAGACACAGAGACACAGAGACACAGGCAGAGACACAGATACAGAGAGACACAGAGACACAGATACAGAGACACAGAGACACAGACAGAGACACAGACACAGGCACAGGTACAGTCACAGACACAGACTCAGAAACACAGACAGACACAGACCGAGAGAGAGAAAAAGACACAGTCAGAGACACAGACAGAAACGCAGTCAGGTTCAGAGACACAGACAGAGACCCGGGCTGAGACACAGACAGTTACAGGGACACAGGCAGACACAGAGACACAGACACCAACACAAACAGAGACAGGGACACAGACAGATATACAGACAGAGACAGAGACACAGGCAGACACAGCGACGCACACAAAGACAGCGACACAGACAGAGATAAAGACAGAGAAACAGGCACAGACAGAGAAAGAGACACAGACAGAAACACAGACAGACACAGACCGAGAGAGAGAAAAAGACACAGGCAGAGCCACAGACATAAACGCAGTCAGATTCAGAGACACAGACATATACAGGGACACAGGCAGACACAGAGACACAGACACCGACACAGGCACCGACACAGGCACAGACAGAGGCACAGACAGAGACACAGACAGCGGCAGAGACTGCGACAGAGACAGACACAGACAGAGGCATAGACACAGACAGAGACACAGACAGAGACAGGGACACAGGCACAGACAGAGACACAGGCACAGATATAGACAGAGACACAGACACAGACATAGACAGAGAAACAGACAGAAACAGCGACAGAGACAGAGACACAGACACAGGCAGAGACACAGACACAGGCATAGACACAGACACAGACAGAGACACAGACAGAGACACAGACAGAGTCACAGACACAGACAGTGAAAGAGACACAGACAGGAACACAGACAGACACAGACCGAGAGAGAGAAAAAGACACAGGCAGAGACACAGACAGAAACGCAGTCATATTCAGAGACACAGACAGAGACCCGGGCTGAGACACAGACAGGGACACAGGCAGACACAGAAACACAGACACCAACAAAGACAGAGACAGGGACACAGACAGATATACAGACAGAGACACAGACAGAAACACAGACAGACACAGACCGAGAGAGATAAAAAGACACAGGCAGAGACACAGACAGAAACGCAGTCAGATTCAGGGACACAGGCAGACACAGAGACCGACACAGACACCGAGACAGAGACAGAGACAGAGACACCGACACCGACACCGACACAGACACAGACACCGAGACAGAGACACAGACAGAGACACAGGCAGAGACACAGGCAGACACAGAGTCAGCGACACATACAGAGACAGAGACACAGACACAGACACAGGCAGAGACACAGGCAGAGACACAGGCAGAGACAGAGTCAGCGACACAGACGGAGACACAGACAGAGACACAGACAGAGACAGGGACACAGACACAGACAGAGACACAGACAGGGACACAGACAGAGACAGGGACACAGACACAGACAGAGACAGGGACAGGGACACAGACACAGACAGAGACACAGACACAGACAGAGACACAGACAGGGACACAGACACAGACAGAGAAACAGACAGAAACACAGACAGAGAGAGAATTGGACAGGTACAGGCAGAGACACAGGCAGAGATTTACCATTCTACATTACCAGGAGAGACTGTCGGTGGGTGGGTGTGACTCCCCCATGGCCGATCAGCTGGGTCAGTGTGACTCCCCCATGGCCGATCAGCTGGTTCAGTGTGACTCCCCCATGGCCGATCAGCTGGGTCAGTGTGACTCCCCCATGGCCCATCAGCTGTGTGTGTGCTTCCCCCCATTGCCGATCAGCTGGGATGTGCTTCCCCCCATTGCCGATCAGCTGGGTGTGTGCTTCCCCCCATTGCCGATCAGCTGGGAGTGTGCTTCCCCCCATTGCCGATCAGCTGGGTGTGTGCTTCCCCCCATTGCCGATCAGCTGGGTGTGTGCTTCACCCGCATTGCCGATCAGCTGGGTATGTGCTCCCACCATGGCCGATCAGCTGGGTGTGTGCTTCCCCCCATTGCCGATCAGCTGGGTATGTGCTCCCACCATGGCCGATCAGCTGGGTGTGTGCTACCCCCATTGCCGATCAGCTGGGTGTGTGTGACTCCCCGCATTGCCGATCAGCTGGGTGTGTGCTTCCCCGCATTGCCGATCAGCTGGGTGTGTGCTACCCCCCAATGCCGATCAGCTGGGTGTGTGTGACTCCCCGCATTGCCGATCAGCTGGGTGTGTGTGACTCCCCGCATTGCCGATCAGCTGGGTTTGTGTGACTCCCCCATTGCCGATCAGCTGGATGTGTGCCTCACACTTAAACACAGTCTGTGCAGCAGAATGTGCCCCAGACAGAGACACAGAAACAGACACAGACAGAGACACAGAAACAGACAGAGACACATAAACAGACAGAGACACAAACAGAGACACAGATAGAGACAGAGACACAGACAGAGACAGGGACACAGACAGAGACAGAGACTGAGACACAGACAGACACGGAGATACAGACAGAGACAGAGAGTGAGACACAGACACCGACAGACAGAGAGACACAGACAGAGGCAGAGACTGAGACACAGACAGACACAGAGACACAGCGAGACACACAGACAGACAGAGACACAGACAGAGACACAGACAGAGACAGACACAGAGAAGCAGACAGACACAGACAGAGACAGGGACACAGACAGAGACAGGGACACAGACAGAGACAGGGACAGGGACAGGGACAGAGACAGGGACAGAGACAGAGACAGAGACAGAGACAGAGACAGGGACAGAGACAGAGACAGAGACAGAGACAGGGACAGAGACAGGGACAGAGATACAGACAGAGACACAGACCGAGTGTGGGGAGCACTGCCAGTGCTGGCTGTTTGGGGGAGCACTGCCAGTGCTGGCTGTGTGGGGGGAGCACTGATAGTGCTGGCTGTGTGGTGGGAGCACTGACAGTGCTGGCTGTGTGCGGGGAGCACTGACAGTGCTGGCTGTGTGGTGGGAGCACTGCCAGTGCTGGCTGTTTGGGGGAGCACTGCCAGTGCTGGCTGTGTGGGGGAGCACTGATAGTGCTGGCTGTGTGGTGGGAGCACTGACAGTGCTGGCTGTGTGCGGGGAGCACTGACAGTGCTGGCTGTGTGGTGGGAGCACTGACAGTGCTGGCTGTGTGGGGGGAGCTCTGACAGTGCTGGCTGTGTGGTGGGAGCAATGACAGTGCTGGCTGTGTGGTGGGAGCACTGACAGTGCTGGCTGTGTGGGGAGCACTGACAGTGCTGGCTGTATGGTGGGAGCACTGACAGTGCTGGCTGTGTGGGGGGAGCACTGATAGTGCTGGCTGTGTGGGGGAGCACTGACAGTGCTGGCTGTGTGGTGGGAGCACTGACAGTGCTGGCTGTGTGTGGGGAGCACTGACAGTGCTGGCTGTGTGGGGGAGCACTGACAGTGCTGGCTGTGTGGGGGAGCACTGACAGTGCTGGCTGTGTGGGGGAGCACTGACAGTGCTGGCTGTGTGGGGGGAGCACTGACAGTGCTGGCTGTATGGTGGGAGCACTTACAGTGCTGGCTGTGCGGTGGGAGCACTGACAGTGCTGTCTGTGTGGCGGAGCACTGACAGTGCTGGCTGTGTGGGGGGAGCACTGACAGTGCTGCCTGTGTGGGGGGAGCACTGACAGTGCTGGCTGTGTGGTGGGAGCACTGACAGTGCTGGCTGTGTGGTGGGAGCACTGAGCGCTGGCTCTGTGGGGGGGGGAGTGCACTGGCAGTTCTGGCTCTGTGGGGGGGGGGAGTGCACTGGCAGTGCTGGCTCTGTGTGGGGGGGAGTGCACTGGCAGTGCTGGCTCTGTGGGGGGGAAGTGCACTGACAGTTCTGGCTCTGTGGTGGGAGCACTGACAGTGCTGGCTGTGTCGGGGGAGCACTGACAGTGCTGGCTGTGTGGGGGGAGCACTGACAGTGCTGGCTGTGTGGTGGCAGCATTGACAGTGCTGGCTCTGTGGTGGGAGCACTGACAGTGCTAGCTCTGTGGGAGAGCACTGGCAGTGCTGGCTGTGGGGGGGGGGGAAGTGCACTGGAAGTGCTGGCTGTGTGGGGGGAGCACTGACAGTGCTGGCTGAGTGGGGGAGCACTGCCAGTGCTGGCTGTGTGGGGGAGCACTGCCAGTGCACTCTGTGTGGGGGGAGCACTGATAGTGCTGGCTGTGTGGTGGGAGCACTGACAGTGCTGGCTGTGTGCGGGGAGCACTGACAGTGCTGGCTGTGTGGTGGGAGCACTGACAGTGCTGGCTGTGTGGGGGGAGCACTGACAGTGCTGGCTGTGTGGTGGGAGCACTGACAGTGCTGGCTGTGTGGTGGGAGCACTGACAGTGCTGGCTGTGTGGGGAGCACTGACAGTGCTGGCCGTATGGTGGGAGCACTGACAGTGCTGGCTGTGTGGGGGGAGCACTGATAGTGCTGGCTGTGTGGGGGAGCACTGACAGTGCTGGCTGTGTGGTGGGAGCACTGACAGTGCTGGCTGTGGGGGGGGGGGTGCACTGGCAGTTCTGGCTGTGTGGTGGGAGCACTGACAGTGCTGGCTGTGTGGGGGAGCACTGACAGTGCTGGCTGTGTGGGGGGTGCACTGGCAGTTCTGGCTGTGTGGTGGGAGCACTGACAGTGCTGGTTGTGTGGGGAGCACTGACAGTGCTGCCTGTGTGGTGGGAGCACTGGCAGTGCTGGCAGTGTGGGGTGGGAGCACTGACAGTGCTGGCTGTGTGGGGGAGCACTGATAGTGCTGGCTGTGTGGTGGGAGCACTGACAGTGCTGGCTGTGTGGTGGGAGCACTGACAGTGCTGGCTGTGTGGGGGGGAGCACTGACAGTGCTGGCTCCGTGGGTGGCGTAAGTGCAATGGCAGTGCTGGCAGTGCTGGCTCTGTGGGCGGGAGTGCACTGGCAGTGCTGGCTCTGTGGGTGGGGTAAGTGCACTGGCAGTGCTGGCTGTGGGGGGAGGGAAGTGCAATGGCAGTGCTGGCTCTGTGGGGGGGTGCACTGGCAGTTCTGGCTGTGTGGTGGGAGCACTGACAATGCTGGCTGTGGGGGGGGCACTGACAGTGCTGCCTGTGTGGGGGGAGCACTGACAGTGCTGGCTGTGTGTGGGGTGCACCGGCAGTTCTGGCTGTGTGGTGGGAGCACTGACAGGGCTGGCTGTGTGGGGGAGCACTGACAGTGCTGGCTGTGTGTGGGGAGCACTGACAGTGCAGGCTGTGTGAGGGGTAGCACTGACAGTGCTGGCTGTGTGGTGGGAGGACTGGCAGTGCTGGCAGTGTGGGGGGAGGACTGACATTGCTGGCTGTGTGGTGGGAGCACTGACAGTGCTGGCTGTGTGGGGGGGAAGTGCAATGGCAGTGCTGGCAGTGCTGGCTCTGTGGGGGGGAGTGCACTGGCAATGCTTGCTCTGTGGGTGGGGTACCTGCACTGGCAGTGCTGGCTCTGTGGGGGGAAGTGCACTGGCAGTGCTGGCTCTGAAGGGGGGAAGTGCACTGGAAGTGCTGGCTGTGGGGGAGCACTGACAGTGCTGCCTTTGTGGGGGGGGGGAAGTGCAATGGCAGTGCTGGCTCTGTGGCGGGGGGGAAGTGCACTGGCAGTGCTGGCTATGTGGGGGGGGAAGTGCACTGACAGTGCTGGCTCTCTGGTGGGAGCACTGACAGTGCTGGCTGTGTGATGGGAGCACTGACAGTGCTGGCTGTGTGATGGGAGCACTGACAGTGCTGGCTGTGTGGGGGAAGCACTGACAGTGCTGGCTGTGTGGGGGAGCACTGACAGTGCTGGCTGTGTGGGGGGAGCACTGACAGTGCTGGCTATGTGGTGGGAGCACTGGCAGTTCTGGCTGTGTGGGGGGAGCACATACAGTGCTGGCTGTGTGGGGGAAGCACTGACAGTGCTGGCTGTGTGGGGGGAGCACTGACAGTGCTGGCTGTGTGGTGGGAGCACGGACAGTGCTGGCTATGTGGTGGGAGTACTGGCAGTTCTGGCTGTGTGGGGGAGCACTGACAGTGCTAGCTGTGTGGGGAAGCACTGACAGTGCTGGCTGTGAAGGGGGGGAAGTGCACTGGCAGTGCTGGCTGTGTGGGGGAGCACTGAGAGTGCTGGCTGTGTGGGGGGAGCACTGACAGTGCTGCCTGTGTGGGGAGCACTGACAGTGCTGCCTGTGTGGGGGGAGCACTAACAGTGCTGGCTGTGGGGGAGGGGGGAAGTGCACTGGCAGTGCTGGCTGTGTGGGGGGGCACTGACAGTGCTGCCTGTGTGGGGAGCACTGACAGTGCAGGCTGTGTGGGGGAGCACTGTCAGTGCTGGCTGTGTGGGGGAGCACTGACAGTGCTGGCTGTGTGGTAGGAGCACTGACAGTGCTGGCTGTGGGGGGGGGGATGCACTGGCAGTTCTGGCTGTGTGGTGGGAGCACTGACAGTGCTGGCTGTGTGGGGAGCACTGACAGTGCTGGCTGTGTTGGGGGTGCACTGACAGTGCTGGCTGTGTGGGGTGCACTGACAGTGCTGGCTGTGTGGTGGGAGCACTGGCAGTTCTGGCTGTGTGGTGGGAGCACTGACAGTGCTGGCTGTGTGGGGAGCACTGACACTGCTGGCTGTGTGGTGGGAGCACTGACAGTGCTGGCTGTGTGGTGGGAGCACTGACAGTGCTGGCTGTGTGGTGGGAGCACTGGCAGTTCTGGCTGTGTGGTGGGAGCACTGACAGTGCTGGCTGTGTGGTGGGAGCACTGACAGTGCTGGCTGTGTGGGGGGGAAGTGCAATGGCAGTGCTGGCTCTGTGGGGGGAGTGCACTGGCAGTGCTGGCTCTGTGGGTGGGGTAAGTGCACTGGCAGTGCTGGCTCTGTGGGGGGAAGTGCACTACCAGTGCTGGCTGTGGGGGGAGCACTGACAGTGCTGCCTGTGTGGGGAGCACTGACAGTGCTGGCTGTGGGGGGGGGGGGAAGTGCAATGGCAGTGCTGGCTCTGTGGGGTGGGGTGCACTGGCAGTTCTGGCTGTGTGGTGGGAGCACTGACTGTGCTGGCTGTGGGGGGGGGGGGCACTGACAGTGCTGCCTGTGTGGGGGAGCACTGACAGTGCTGGCTGTGTGGGTGGTGCACTGGCAGTTCTGGCTGTGTGGTGGGAGCACTGGCAGTGCTGGCTGTGTGGTGGGAGCACTGGCAGTGTGGCAGTGTGGGGGAGCACTGTAAGTGCTGGCTGTGGCGGGAGCACAGACATTGCTGGCTGTGTGGTGGGAGCACTGACAGTGCTGACTGTGTGGTGGGAGCACTGACAGTGCTGGCTGTGTGGGGGGGAAGTGCAATGGCAGTGCTGGCTCTGAAGGGGGGGAAGTGCAATGACAGTGCTGGCTGTGTGGGGGGAAGTGCACTGGCAGTGCTGGCTCTGAAGGGGGGGAAGTGCAATGACAGTGCTGGCTGTGTGGGGGAGCACTGACAGTGCTGGCTGTGTGGTGGGAGCACTGACAGTGCTGGCTGTGTGGGGGAGCACTGACAGTGCTGGCTGTGTTGTGGGAGCACTGACATTGCTGGCTGTGTGGGTGGAGCACTAGCATTGCTAGCTGTGTGGTGGGAGCACTGACAGTGCTAGCTGTGTGGGGGAGCACTGACAATGCTGGCTGTGTGGGGAGCACTGACAGTGCTGGCTGTGTGGGGAGCACTGACAGTGCTGGCTGTGTGGGGGAGCACTGACAGTGCTGGCTGTGTGGGGGGAGCACTGACAGTGCTGGCTGTGTAGTGGGAGCACTGACAGTGCTGGCTATGTGGTGAGAGCACTGGCAGTTCTGGCTGTGTGGGGGAGCACAGACAGTGCTATCTGTGTGGGGGAAGCACTGACAGTGCTGGCTGTGTGGGGGGAGCACTGACAGTGCTGGCTGTGTGGTGGGAGCACTGACAGTGCTGGCTATGTGGTGGGTGCACTGGCAGTTCTGGCTGTGTGGGGGGAGCACTGACAGTGCTGGCTGTGTGGGGAAGCACTGACAGTGCTGGCTGTGGGGGGGGAAGTGCACTGGCAGTGCTGGCTGTGTGGGGGAGCACTGACAGTGCTGGCTGTGTGGGGGGAGCACTGACAGTGCTGGATGTGTGGGGGGAGCACTGACAGTGCTGCCTGTGTGGGGGGAGCACTAACAGTGCTGGCTGTGGGGGAGGGGGGAAGTGCACTGACAGTGCTGGCTGTGTGGTAGGAGCACTGACAGTGCTGGCTGTGGGGGGGGGATGCACTGGCAGTTCTGGCTGTGTGGTGGGAACACTGACAGTGCTGGCTGTGTGGGGAGCACTGACAGTGCTGGCTGTGTTGGGGGTGCACTGGCAGTTCTGGCTGTGTGGTGGGAGCACTGACAGTGCTGGCTGTGTGGTGGGAGCACTGACTGTGCTGGCTGTGTGGGGGGGAAGTGCAATGGCAGTGCTGGCTCTGTGGGGGGAGTGCACTGGCAGTGCTGGCTCTGTGGGTGGTGTAAGTGCACTGGCAGTGCTGGCTCTGTGGGGGGAAGTGCACTGACAGTGCTGGCTCTGTGGGGGGGGAGTGCACTACCAGTGCTGGCTGTGGGGGGGAGCACTGACAGTGCTGCCTGTGTGGGGAGCACTGACAGTGCTGGCTGTGGGGGGGGGGGAAGTGCAATGGAGTGCTGGCTCTGTGGGGGGGGGTGCACTGGCAGTTCTGGCTGTGTGGTGGGAGCACTGACTGTGCTGGCTGTGGGGGGGGCACTGACAGTGCTGCCTGTGTGGGGGAGCACTGACAGTGCTGGCTGTGTGGGTGGTGATCTGGCAGTACTGGCTGTGTGGTGGGAGCACTGGCAGTGCTGGCTGTGTGGTGGGAGCACTGGCAGTGTGGCAGTGTGGGGGAGCACTGTCAGTGCTGGCTGTGGCGGGAGCACATACATTGCTGACTGTGTGGTGGGAGCAGTGACAGTGCTGACTGTGTGGTGGGAGCACTGACAGTGCTGGCTGTGTGGGGGGGAAGTGCAATTAGAGTGCTGGCTGTGTGGGGGGAAGTGCACTGGCAGTGCTGGCTCTGAAGGGGGGGAAGTGCAATGACAGTGCTGGCTGTGTGGGGGAGCACTGACAGTGCTGGCTGTGTGGTGGGAGCACGGACAGTGCTGGCTGTGTGGGGGAGCACTGACAGTGCTGGCTGTGTGGTGGGAGCACTGACATTGCTGGCTGTGTGGGTGGAGCACTAGCATTGCTGGCTGTGTGGTGGGAGCACTGACAGTGCTAGCTGTGTGGGGGAGCACTGACAATGCTGGCTGTGTGGGGGAGCACTGACAGTGCTGGCTGTGTGGGGAGCACTGACAGTGCTGGCTGTGTGATGGGAGCACTGACAGTGCTGGCTGTGTGGGGAAGCACTGACGGTGCTGGCTGTGTGGTGGGAGCACTGACAGTGCTGGCTGAGTGGGGGAGCAATGACAGTGCTGGCTGTGTGGTGGGAGCATTGACAGTGCTGGCTCTGTGGGGGGGACGTGCACTGGCAGTTCTGGCTCTGTGGGGGGGGAAGTGCACTGGCAGTGCTGGCTCTGTGGGGGGGTGCACTGGCAGTTCTGGCTGTGTGGTGGGAGCACTGACAATGCTGGCTGTGGGGGGGGCACTGACAGTGCTGCCTGTGTGGGGGGAGCACTGACAGTGCTGGCTGTGTGTGGGGTGCACCGGCAGTTCTGGCTGTGTGGTGGGAGCACTGACAGGGCTGGCTGTGTGGGGGAGCACTGACAGTGCTGGCTGTGTGTGGGGAGCACTGACAGTGCAGGCTGTGTGAGGGGTAGCACTGACAGTGCTGGCTGTGTGGTGGGAGGACTGGCAGTGCTGGCAGTGTGGGGGGAGGACTGACATTGCTGGCTGTGTGGTGGGAGCACTGACAGTGCTGGCTGTGTGGGGGGGAAGTGCAATGGCAGTGCTGGCAGTGCTGGCTCTGTGGGGGGGAGTGCACTGACAATGCTTGCTCTGTGGGTGGGGTACCTGCACTGGCAGTGCTGGCTCTGTGGGGGGAAGTGCACTGGCAGTGCTGGCTCTGAAGGGGGGAAGTGCACTGGAAGTGCTGGCTGTGGGGAGCACTGACAGTGCTGCCTTTGTGGGGGGGGGGGGGAAGTGCAATGGCAGTGCTGGCTCTATGGCGGGGGGGAAGTGCACTGGCAGTGCTGGCTCTGTGGGGGGGAAGTGCACTGACAGTGCTGGCTCTCTGGTGGGAGCACTGACAGTGCTGGCTGTGTGATGGGAGCACTGACAGTGCTGGCTGTGTGATGGGAGCACTGACAGTGCTGGCTGTGTGGGGGAAGCACTGACAGTGCTGGCTGTGTGGGGGAGCACTGACAGTGCTGGCTGTGTGGGGGGAGCACTGACAGTGCTGGCTATGTGGTGGGAGCACTGGCAGTTCTGGCTGTGTGGGGGGAGCACATACAGTGCTGGCTGTGTGGGGGAAGCACTGACAGTGCTGGCTGTGTGGGGGGAGCACTGACAGTGCTGGCTGTGTGGTGGGAGCACTGACAGTGCTGGCTATGTGGTGGGAGTACTGGCAGTTCTGGCTGTGTGGGGGAGAACTGACAGTGCTAGCTGTGTGGGGAAGCACTGACAGTGCTGGCTGTGAAGGGGGGAAGTGCACTGGCAGTGCTGGCTGTGTGGGGAGCACTGAGAGTGCTGGCTGTGTGGGGGGAGCACTGACAGTGCTGCCTGTGTGGGGAGCACTGACAGTGCTGCCTGTGTGGGGGGAGCACTAACAGTGCTGGCTGTGGGGGAGGGGGGAAGTGCACTGGCAGTGCTGGCTGTGTGGGGGGGCACTGACAGTGCTGCCTGTGTGGGGAGCACTGACAGTGCAGGCTGTGTGGGGGAGCACTGTCAGTGCTGGCTGTGTGGGGGAGCACTGACAGTGCTGGCTGTGTGGTAGGAGCACTGACAGTGCTGGCTGTGGGGGGGGGGATGCACTGGCAGTTCTGGCTGTGTGGTGGGAGCACTGACAGTGCTGGCTGTGTGGGGAGCACTGACAGTGCTGGCTGTGTTGGGGGTGCACTGACAGTGCTGGCTGTGTGGGGAGCACTGACAGTGCTGGCTGTGTGGTGGTAGCACTGGCAGTTCTGGCTGTGTGGTGGGAGCACTGACAGTGCTGGCTGTGTGGGGAGCACTGACACTGCTGGCTGTGTGGTGGGAGCACTGACAGTGCTGGCTGTGTGGGGAGCACTGACAGTGCTGGCTGTGGGGGGGGGGGAAGTGCAATGGAGTGCTGGCTCTGTGGGGGGGGGGTGCACTGGCAGTTCTGGCTGTGTGGTGGGAGCACTGACTGTGCTGGCTGTGGGGGGGGGCACTGACAGTGCTGCCTGTGTGGGGGAGCACTGACAGTGCTGGCTGTGTGGGTGGTGATCTGGCAGTTCTGGCTGTGTGGTGGGAGCACTGGCAGTGCTGGCTGTGTGGTGGGAGCACTGGCAGTGTGGCAGTGTGGGGGAGCACTGTCAGTGCTGGCTGTGGCGGGAGCACATACATTGCTGACTGTGTGGTGGGAGCAGTGACAGTGCTGACTGTGTGGTGGGAGCACTGACAGTGCTGGCTGTGTGGGGGGGAAGTGCAATTAGAGTGCTGGCTGTGTGGGGGGAAGTGCACTGGCAGTGCTGGCTCTGAAGGGGGGGAAGTGCAATGACAGTGCTGGCTGTGTGGGGGAGCACTGACAGTGCTGGCTGTGTGGTGGGAGCACGGACAGTGCTGGCTGTGTGGGGGAGCACTGACAGTGCTGGCTGTGTGGTGGGAGCACTGACATTGCTGGCTGTGTGGGTGGAGCACTAGCATTGCTGGCTGTGTGGTGGGAGCACTGACAGTGCTAGCTGTGTGGGGGAGCACTGACAATGCTGGCTGTGTGGGGGGAGCACTGACAGTGCTGGCTGTGTGGGGAGCACTGACAGTGCTGGCTGTGTGATGGGAGCACTGACAGTGCTGGCTGTGTGGGGAAGCATTGACGGTGCTGGCTGTGTGGTGGGAGCACTGACAGTGCTGGCTGAGTGGGGGAGCAATGACAGTGCTGGCTGTGTGGTGGGAGCATTGACAGTGCTGGCTCTGTGGGGGGGACGTGCACTGGCAGTTCTGGCTCTGTGGGGGGGGAAGTGCACTGGCAGTGCTGGCTCTGTGGGGGGGTGCACTGGCAGTTCTGGCTGTGTGGTGGGAGCACTGACAATGCTGGCTGTGGGGGGGGCACTGACAGTGCTGCCTGTGTGGGGGGAGCACTGACAGTGCTGGCTGTGTGTGGGGTGCACCGGCAGTTCTGGCTGTGTGGTGGGAGCACTGACAGGGCTGGCTGTGTGGGGGAGCACTGACAGTGCTGGCTGTGTGTGGGGAGCACTGACAGTGCAGGCTGTGTGAGGGGTAGCACTGACAGTGCTGGCTGTGTGGTGGGAGGACTGGCAGTGCTGGCAGTGTGGGGGGAGGACTGACATTGCTGGCTGTGTGGTGGGAGCACTGACAGTGCTGGCTGTGTGGGGGGGAAGTGCAATGGCAGTGCTGGCAGTGCTGGCTCTGTGGGGGGGAGTGCACTGGCAATGCTTGCTCTGTGGGTGGGGTACCTGCACTGGCAGTGCTGGCTCTGTGGGGGGAAGTGCACTGGCAGTGCTGGCTCTGAAGGGGGGAAGTGCACTGGAAGTGCTGGCTGTGGGGAGCACTGACAGTGCTGCCTTTGTGGGGGGGGGGGAAGTGCAATGGCAGTGCTGGCTCTATGGCGGGGGGGAAGTGCACTGGCAGTGCTGGCTCTGTGGGGGGGAAGTGCACTGACAGTGCTGGCTCTCTGGTGGGAGCACTGACAGTGCTGGCTGTGTGATGGGAGCACTGACAGTGCTGGCTGTGTGATGGGAGCACTGACAGTGCTGGCTGTGTGGGGGAAGCACTGACAGTGCTGGCTGTGTGGGGGAGCACTGACAGTGCTGGCTGTGTGGGGGGAGCACTGACAGTGCTGGCTATGTGGTGGGAGCACTGGCAGTTCTGGCTGTGTGGGGGGAGCACATACAGTGCTGGCTGTGTGGGGGAAGCACTGACAGTGCTGGCTGTGTGGGGGGAGCACTGACAGTGCTGGCTGTGTGGTGGGAGCACTGACAGTGCTGGCTATGTGGTGGGAGTACTGGCAGTTCTGGCTGTGTGGGGGAGCACTGACAGTGCTAGCTGTGTGGGGAAGCACTGACAGTGCTGGCTGTGAAGGGGGGGAAGTGCACTGGCAGTGCTGGCTGTGTGGGGAGCACTGAGAGTGCTGGCTGTGTGGGGGGAGCACTGACAGTGCTGCCTGTGTGGGGAGCACTGACAGTGCTGCCTGTGTGGGGGGAGCACTAACAGTGCTGGCTGTGGGGGAGGGGGGAAGTGCACTGGCAGTGCTGGCTGTGTGGGGGGGCACTGACAGTGCTGCCTGTGTGGGGAGCACTGACAGTGCAGGCTGTGTGGGGGAGCACTGTCAGTGCTGGCTGTGTGGGGGAGCACTGACAGTGCTGGCTGTGTGGTAGGAGCACTGACAGTGCTGGCTGTGGGGGGGGGGGGGATGCACTGGCAGTTCTGGCTGTGTGGTGGGAGCACTGACAGTGCTGGCTGTGTGGGGAGCACTGACAGTGCTGGCTGTGTTGGGGGTGCACTGACAGTGCTGGCTGTGTGGGGAGCACTGACAGTGCTGGCTGTGTGGTGGGAGCACTGGCAGTTCAGGCTGTGTGGTGGGAGCACTGACAGTGCTGGCTGTGTGGGGAGCACTGACACTGCTGGCTGTGTGGTGGGAGCACTGACAGTGCTGGCTGTGTGGTGGGAGCACTGACAGTGCTGGCTGTGTGGTGGGAGCACTGGCAGTTCTGGCTGTGTGGTGGGAGCACTGACAGTGCTGGCTGTGTGGTGGGAGCACTGACAGTGCTGGCTGTGTGGGGGGGAAGTGCAATGGCAGTGCTGGCTCTGTGGGGGGAGTGCACTGGCAGTGCTGGCTCTGTGGGTGGGGTAAGTGCACTGGCAGTGCTGGCTCTGTGGGGGGAAGTGCACTACCAGTGCTGGCTGTGGGGGGGAGCACTGACAGTGCTGCCTGTGTGGGGAGCACTGACAGTGCTGGCTGTGGGGGGGGGGGAAGTGCAATGGCAGTGCTGGCTCTGTGGGGTGGGGTGCACTGGCAGTTCTGGCTGTGTGGTGGGAGCACTGACTGTGCTGGCTGTGGGGGGGGGGCACTGACAGTGCTGCCTGTGTGGGGGAGCACTGACAGTGCTGGCTGTGTGGGTGGTGCACTGGCAGTTCTGGCTGTGTGGTGGGAGCACTGACAGTGCTGGCTGTGTGGTGGGAGCACTGGCAGTGTGGCAGTGTGGGGGAGCACTGTAAGTGCTGGCTGTGGCGGGAGCACAGACATTGCTGGCTGTGCGGTGGGAGCACTGACAGTGCTGACTGTGTGGTGGGAGCACTGACAGTGCTGGCTGTGTGGGGGGGAAGTGCAATGGCAGTGCTGGCTCTGAAGGGGGGGAAGTGCAATGACAGTGCTGGCTGTGTGGGGGGAAGTGCACTGGCAGTGCTGGCTCTGAAGGGGGGGAAGTGCAATGACAGTGCTGGCTGTGTGGGGGAGCACTGACAGTGCTGGCTGTGTGATGGGAGCACTGACAGTGCTGGCTGTGTGGGGGAGCACTGACAGTGCTGGCTGTGTTGTGGGAGCACTGACATTGCTGGCTGTGTGGGTGGAGCACTAGCATTGCTAGCTGTGTGGTGGGAGCACTGACAGTGCTAGCTGTGTGGGGGAGCACTGACAATGCTGGCTGTGTGGGGGAGCACTGACAGTGCTGGCTGTGTGGGGAGCACTGACAGTGCTGGCTGTGTGGGGGAGCACTGACAGTGCTGGCTGTGTGGGGGGAGCACTGACAGTGCTGGCTGTGTGGTGGGAGCACTGACAGTGCTGGCTATGTGGTGAGAGCACTGGCAGTTCTGGCTGTGTGGGGGAGCACTGACAGTGCTGGCTGTGTGGGGGAAGCACTGACAGTGCTGGCTGTGTGGGGGGAGCACTGACAGTGCTGGCTGTGTGGTGGGAGCACTGACAGTGCTGGCTATGTGGTGGGTGCACTGGCAGTTCTGGCTGTGTGGGGGGAGCACTGACAGTGCTGGCTGTGTGGGGAAGCACTGACAGTGCTGGCTGTGGGGGGGGGGAAGTGCACTGGCAGTGCTGGCTGTGTGGGGGAGCACTGACAGTGCTGGCTGTGTGGGGGGAGCACTGACAGTGCTGGATGTGTGGGGGGAGCACTGACAGTGCTGCCTGTGTGGGGGGAGCACTAACAGTGCTGGCTGTGGGGGAGGGGGGAAGTGCACTGACAGTGCTGGCTGTGTGGTAGGAGCACTGACAGTGCTGGCTGTGGGGGGGGGATGCACTGGCAGTTCTGGCTGTGTGGTGGGAACACTGACAGTGCTGGCTGTGTGGGGAGCACTGACAGT
Source organism: Scyliorhinus torazame (assembly GCF_047496885.1). Lineage (NCBI taxonomy): Eukaryota > Metazoa > Chordata > Chondrichthyes > Carcharhiniformes > Scyliorhinidae > Scyliorhinus > Scyliorhinus torazame. The sequence goes on from NW_027308411.1 coordinate 40,022, forward strand.
GCTGGCTGTGTTGGGGGTGCACTGGCAGTTCTGGCTGTGTGGTGGGAGCACTGACAGTGCTGGCTGTGTGGTGGGAGCACTGACTGTGCTGGCTGTGTGGGGGGGAAGTGCAATGGCAGTGCTGGCTCTGTGGGGGGAGTGCACTGGCAGTGCTGGCTCTGTGGGTGGTGTAAGTGCACTGGCAGTGCTGGCTCTGTGGGGGGAAGTGCACTGACAGTGCTGGCTCTGTGGGGGGGGAGTGCACTACCAGTGCTGGCTGTGGGGGGGAGCACTGACAGTGCTGCCTGTGTGGGGAGCACTGACAGTGCTGGCTGTGGGGGGGGGGGGAAGTGCAATGGAGTGCTGGCTCTGTGGGGGGGGGGTGCACTGGCAGTTCTGGCTGTGTGGTGGGAGCACTGACTGTGCTGGCTGTGGGGGGGGCACTGACAGTGCTGCCTGTGTGGGGGAGCACTGACAGTGCTGGCTGTGTGGGTGGTGCACTGGCAGTTCTGGCTGTGTGGTGGGAGCACTGGCAGTGCTGGCTGTGTGGTGGGAGCACTGGCAGTGTGGCAGTGTGGGGGAGCACTGTCAGTGCTGGCTGTGGCGGGAGCACAGACATTGCTGACTGTGTGGTGGGAGCAGTGACAGTGCTGACTGTGTGGTGGGAGCACTGACAGTGCTGGCTGTGTGGGGGGGAAGTGCAATTAGAGTGCTGGCTGTGTGGGGGGAAGTGCACTGGCAGTGCTGGCTCTGAAGGGGGGGAAGTGCAATGACAGTGCTGGCTGTGTGGGGGAGCACTGACAGTGCTGGCTGTGTGGTGGGAGCACGGACAGTGCTGGCTGTGTGGGGGAGCACTGACAGTGCTGGCTGTGTGGTGGGAGCACTGACATTGCTGGCTGTGTGGGTGGAGCACTAGCATTGCTGGCTTTGTGGTGGGAGCACTGACAGTGCTAGCTGTGTGGGGGAGCACTGACAATGCTGGCTGTGTGGGGGGAGTACTGACAGTGCTGGCTGTGTGGGGAGCACTGACAGTGCTGGCTGTGTGATGGGAGCACTGACAGTGCTGGCTGTGTGGGGAAGCACTGACGGTGCTGGCTGTGTGGTGGGAGCACTGACAGTGCTGGCTGAGTGGGGGAGCAATGACAGTGCTGGCTGTGTGGTGGGAGCATTGACAGTGCTGGCTCTGTGGGGGGGACGTGCACTGGCAGTTCTGGCTCTGTGGGGGGGGAAGTGCACTGGCAGTGCTGGCTCAGTGGGGGGGAGTGCACTGGCAGTTCTGGCTCTGTGGGGGGGGAAGTGCACTGGCACTGCTGGCTCTGTGGGGTGGGGAGTGCACTGACAGTGCTGGCTCTGTGGTGGGAGCACTGACAGTGCTGGCTGTGTGGGGGAGCACTGACAGTGCTGGCTGTGTGGTGGGAGCACTGACAGTGCAGGCTGTGTGGGGGGTGCACTGGCAGTGCTGGCTGTGGGGGGGGAGTGCACTGGCAGTGCTGGCTGTGTGGGGAGCACTGACAGTGCTGGCTGTGTGGGGGGAGCACTGACAGTGCTGCCTGTGTGGGGAGCACTGACAGTGCTGGCTGTGTGCGGGAGCACTGACAGTGCTGGCTGTGTGGGGAGCACTGACAGTGCTGCCTGTGTGGGAGGGACACTGACAGTGCTGACTGTGTGGGGGGTGCACTGGCAGTGCTGGCTGTGTGAGGGGAGCACTGACAGTGCTGGCTGTGTGGGGGAGCACTGACAGTGCTGGCTGTGTGGGGTGGGAACACTGACAGTGCTGGCTGTGTGGTGGGAGCACTGACAGTGCTGGCTGTGTGGGGGGAGCACTGACAGTGCTGGCTGTGTGGGGGTGGGAGCACTGACAGTGCTGGCTGTGTGGTGGGAGCACTGACAGTGCTGGCTGTGTGAGGGGAGCACTGACAGTGCTGGCTGTGTGGTGGGAGCACTGACAGTGCTGGCTGTGTGGGGAGCACTGACATTGCTGGCTGTGTGGTGGGAGCACTGACAGTGCTGGCTGTGTGGGGTAGCACTGACAGTGCTGGCTGTGTGGTGGGAGCACTGACAGTGCTGGCTGTGTGGGGAGCACTGACAGTGCTGGCTATGTGGTGGGAGCACTGATAGTGCTGGCTGTGCGGGGGGAGCACTGACAGTGCTGGCTGTGTGGGGAGCACTGACAGTGCTGTCTGTGTGGGGGAGCACTGACAGTGCTGGCTGTCTGGTGGGAGCACTGACTGGGTGGGGAAGCACTGACAGTACTGGCTGTGTGGTGGGAGCACTGACTGTGCTGGCTGTGGGGGGGGGGGCACTGACAGTGCTGCCTGTGTGGGGGAGCACTGACAGTGCTGGCTGTGTGGGTGGTGCACTGGCAGTTCTGGCTGTGTGGTGGGAGCACTGGCAGTGCTGGCTGTGTGGTGGGAGCACTGGCAGTGTGGCAGTGTGGGGGAGCTCTGTCAGTGCTGGCTGTGGCGGGAGCACAGACATTGCTGGCTGTGTGGTGGGAGCACTGACAGTGCTGACTGTGTGGTGGGAGCACTGACAGTGCTGGCTGTGTGGGGGGGAAGTGCAATTAGAGTGCTGGCTGTGTGGGGGGAAGTGCACTGGCAGTGCTGGCTCTGAAGGGGGGACGTGCAATGACAGTGCTGGCTGTGTGGGGAGCACTGACAGTGCTGGCTGTGTGGTGGGAGCACTGACAGTGCTGGCTGTGTGGGGGAGCACTGACAGTGCTGGCTGTGTGGTGGGAGCACTGACATTGCTGGCTGTGTGGGTGGAGCACTAGCATTGCTGGCTGTGTGGTGGGAGCACTGACAGTGCTAGCTGTGTGGGGGAGCACTGACAATGCTGGCTGTGTGGGGGGAGCACTGACAGTGCTGGCTGTGTGGGTAGCACTGACAGTGCTGGCTGTGTGATGGGAGCACTGACAGTGCTGGCTGTGTGGGGAAGCACTGACGGTGCTGGCTGTGTGGTGGGAGCACTGACAGTGCTGGCTGTGTGGGGGAGCAATGACAGTGCTGGCTGTGTGGTGGGAGCATTGACAGTGCTGGCTCTGTGGGGGGGAAGTGCACTGGCAGTTCTGGCTCTGTGGGGGGGGAAGTGCACTGGCAGTGCTGGCTCAGTGGGGGGGAGTGCACTGGCAGTGCTGGCTCTGTGGGGGGGGGGAGTGCACTGGCACTGCTGGCTCTGTGGGGTGGGGAGTGCACTGACAGTGCTGGCTCTGTGGTGGGAGCACTGACAGTGCTGGCTGTGTGGGGGGAGCACTGACAGTGCTGGCTGTGTGGTGGGAGCACTGACAGTGCAGGCTGTGTGGGGGGTGCACTGGCAGTGCTGGCTGTGGGGGGGAGTGCACTGGCAGTGCTGGCTGTGTGGGGAGCACTGACAGTGCTGGCTGTGTGGGGGGAGCACTGACAGTGCTGCCTGTGTGGGGAGCACTGACAGTGCTGGCTGTGTGGGGGAGCACTGACAGTGCTGGCTGTGTGGGGAGCACTGACAGTGCTGCCTGTGTGGCAGGGACACTGACAGTGCTGACTGTGTGGGGGGTGCACTGGCAGTGCTGGCTGTGTGAGGGGAGCACTGACAGTGCTGGCTGTGTGGGGGAGCACTGACAGTGCTGGCTGTGTGGGGTGGGAACACTGACAGTGCTGGCTGTGTGGTGGGAGCACTGACAGTGCTGGCTGTGTGGGGGGAGCACTGACAGTGCTGGCTGTGTGGGGGTGGGAGCACTGACAGTGCTGGCTGTGTGGTGGGAGCACTGACAGTGCTGGCTGTGTGAGGGGAGCACTGACAGTGCTGGCTGTGTGGTGGGAGCACTGACAGTGCTGGCTGTGTGGGGAGCACTGACATTGCTGGCTGTGTGGTGGGAGCACTGACAGTGCTGGCTGTGTGGGGTAGCACTGACAGTGCTGGCTGTGTGGTGGGAGCACTGACAGTGCTGGCTGTGTGGGGGAGCACTGACAGTGCTGGCTATGTGGTGGGAGCACTGACAGTGCTGGCTGTGCGGGGGGAGCACTGACAGTGCTGGCTGTGTGGGGAGCACTGACAGTGCTGTCTGTGTGGGGGAGCACTGACAGTGCTGGCTGTCTGGTGGGAGCACTGACTGTGTGGGGAAGCACTGACAGTACTGGCTGTGTGGTGGGAGCACTGACAGTGCTGGCTGTGTGGTGGGAGCACTGACAGTGCTGGCTGTGGGTGGAGAACTGGCAGTGCTGGCTGTGTGGTGGGAGCACTGGCAGTGCTGGCTGTGTAGTGGGAGCACTGACAGTGCTGGCTGTGTGTGGGGAGCACTGACACTGCTGGCTGTGTGTGGGAGCACTGACAGTGCCGACTGAGTGTGGGAGCACTGACAGTGCTGACTGTGTGGGGGGAGCACTGACAGTGCTGACTGTGTGGGGGGAGCCCAGTCAGTGCTGGCTGTGTGGGTGTGGGAGCACTGACAGTGCTGGCTGTGTGGGGGAGCACTGACAGTGCTGACTGTGTTGGGGAGCACTGACAGTGCTGGCTGTCTTGAGGGAGCACTGGCGCTGCTGGCTGTGTGGTGGGGAGAATTGACAGTGCTGGCTGTGTGGTGGGAGCACTGACTGTGTGGGGGAGCACTGACAGTGCTGGCTGTGTAGTTGGAACACTAACAGTGCTGGCTGTGTGGGGGGAGCACTGACAGTGCTGGCTGTGTAGTGGGAGCACTGACAGTGCTGGCTGTGTAGTGGGAGCACTGACAGTGTTGGCTGTGTGGGGGAGCACTGACAGTGCTGGCTGTGTGTGGGGAGCACTGACAGTGCTGGCTGTGTGGGGGAGCACTGACAGTGCCGACTGTGTAGGCGCAGCGCTGGCAGTGCTGGCTGTGTGGGGGAGCCCTGACAGGGATGGCTGTATGGTGGGAGCACTGACAGTGCTGGCTGTGTGGTGGGAGCACTGACAGTGCTGGCTGTGTGGTGGGAGCACTAACAGTGCTGGCTGTGTGGTGGGAGCACTGACAGTGCTGGCTGTGTGAGGTGGGAGCAATGACAGTGCTGGCTGTGTGGTGGGAGCACTGACAGTGCTGGCTGTGTGGGGGGAGCACTGACAGTGCTGGCTGTGTGGGGGTGGGAGCACTGACAGTGCTGGCTGTGTGGTGGGAGCACTGACAGTGCTGGCTGTGTGAGGGGAGCACTGACAGTGCTGGCTGTGTGGTGGGAGCACTGACAGTGCTGGCTGTGTGGGGAGCACTGTCATTGCTGGCTGTGTGGTGGGAGCACTGACAGTGCTGGCTGTGTGGGGTAGCACTGACAGTGCTGGCTGTGTGGTGGGAGCACTGACAGTGCTGGATGTGTGGGGGGAGCACTGACAGTGCTGGCTGTGTGGTGGGAGCACTGACAGTGCTGGCTGTGCGGGGGGAGCACTGACAGTGCTGGCTGTGTGGGGAGCACTGACAGTGCTGCCTGTGTGGGGGAGCACTGACAGTGCTGGCTGTCTGGTGGGAGCACTGACTGTGTGGGGGAGCACTGACAGTACTGGCTGTGTGGTGGGAGCACTGACAGTGCTGGCTGTGTGGGGGAGCACTGACAGTGCTGACTGGGTGGTGGGAGCACTGACAGTGCTGGCTGTGCGTGGAGAACTGGCAGTGCTGGCTGTGTGGTGGGAGCACTGGCAGTGCTGGCTGTGTAGTGGGAGCACTGACAGTGCTGGCTGTGTGTGGGGAGCACTGACACTGCTGGCTGTGTGTGGGAGCACTGACAGTGCCGACTGAGTGTGGGAGCACTGACAGTGCTGACTGTGTGGGGGGAGCACTGACAGTGCTGGCTGTGTGGTGGTAGCACTGACAGTGCTGACTGTGTGGGGGGAGCCCAGTCAGTGCTGGCTGTGTGGGGGTGGGAGCACTGACAGTGCTGGCTGTGTGGGGGAGCACTGACAGTGCTGACTGTGTTGGGGAGCACTGACAGTGCTGGCTGTCTTGAGGGAGCACTGGCAGTGCTGGCTGTGTGGTGGGAGCACTGACTGTGTGGGGGAGCACTGACAGTGCTGGCTGTGTAGTGGGAGCACTGACAGTGCTGGCTGTGTAGTGGGAGCACTGACAGTGTTGGCTGTGTGGGGGAGCACTGACAGTGCTGGCTGTGTGTGGGGAGCACTGACAGTGCTGGCTGTGTGGGGGCGCACTGACAGTGCCGACTGCGTAGGAGCAGCGCTGGCAGTGCTGGCTGTGTGGGGGAGCCCTGACAGGGATGGCTGTATGGTGGGAGCACTGACAGTGCTGGCTGTGTGGTGGGAGCACTGACAGTGCTGGCTGTGTGGTGGGAGCACTAACAGTGCTGGCTGTGTGGTGGGAGCACTGACAGTGCTGGCTGTGTGGTGGGAGCACTGACAGTGCTGGCTGTGTGGTCGGAGCACAGACAGTGCTGGCTGTGTGGTGGGAGCAAAGACAGTGCTGGCTGTGTGGTGGGAGCACAGACAGTGCTGGCCGTGTGGTGGGAGCACAGCCAGTGCTGGCTGCGTGGTGGGAGCACTGACAGTGCTGGCTGTGTGTGTGGGAGCACTGACAGTGCTGGCTGTGTGGTGGGAGCACTGTCAGTGCTGGCTGTGTGGGGGGAGCACTGATAGTGCTGGCTGTGTGGGCGGAGCACTGACAGTGCTGGCTGTGTGGTGGGAGCACTGGCAGTGCTGGCTGTGTGGGGGGAGCACTGACAGTGCTGGCTGTGTGGCGGGAGCACTGACAGTGCTGGCTGTGTGGTGGGAGCACTGACAGTGCTGGCTGTGTGGGGGAGCATTGACAGTGCTGACTGTGTGGGGGAGCACTGACAGCGCTGGCTGTGTGGCGGGAGCACTGGCAGTGCTGGCTGTGTGAGTTTAGCACTGATAGCGCGGCTGTGTGCGGGAGCACTGACAGTGCTGGCTGTGTTGTGGGAGCACTGACAGTGCTGGCTGTGTGGGGTGGGAGCAGTGAGAGTGCTGGCTGTGTGGGGGGAGCACTGTCAGTGCTGGCTGTGTGGGGTGCACTGACAGTGTTGGCTGTGTGGGGGGAGCACTGGCAGTGCTGGCTGTGTGGGTGGAGTACTGACAGTGCTGGCTGTGTGGTGGGAGCACTGACAGTGCTGGCTGTGTGGGGGGAGCACTGACAGCGCTGGCTGTGTGGTGGGAGCACTGACAGTGCTGGCTGTGTGGGGGGAGCACTGTCCGCGCTGGCTGTGTGGTGGGAGCACCGACAGTGCTGGCTGTGTGGGGGAGCACTGACAGTGCTGGCTGTGTGGGGGAGCACTGACAGTGCTGCCTGTGTGGGGGAGCACTGACAGTGCTGGCTGTGTGGGGGGAGCACTGTCCGTGCTGGCTGTGTGGTGGGAGCACCGACAGTGCTGGCTGTGTGTGGGGGAGCACTGAAAGTGCTGGCTGTGTGGTGGGAGCACTGACAGTGCTGGCTGTGTGGGGGAGCACTGACAGTGCTGGCTGTGTGGGGGAGCACTGACAGTGCTGGCTGTGTGGGGGGAGCACTGACAGTGCTGGCTGCGTTGGGGAGCACTGACAGTGCTGGCTGTGTGGGGGAGCAGTGACAGTGCTGGCTGTGTGGTGGGAGCACTGACATTACTGGCTGTTTGGTGGGAGCACTGACAGTGCTGGCTGTGTGGGGGAGCACTTACAGTGCTGGCTGTGTGGTGGGAGCACTGACAGTGCTGGCTGTGTGGGGGGTGCACTGACAGGGCTGGCTGTGTGGGGAGAGCACTGACAGTGCTGGCTGTGTGGGGGGTGCACTGACAGTGTTGGCTGTGTGGTGGGAGCACTGACAGTGCTGGCTGTGTGGGGGGTGCACTGACAGTGCTGGCTGTGTGGTGGGAGCACTGACAGTGCTGGCTGCGTGTGGGAGCACTGACAGTGCTGGCTGTGTGGGGGGAGCACTGACAGTGCTGGCTGCGTTGGGGAGCACTGACAGTGCTGGCTGTGTGGGGGAGCAGTGACAGTGCTGGCTGTGTGGTGGGAGCACTGACAGTACTGGCTGTTTGGTGGGAGCACTGACAGTGCTGGCTGTGTGGGGGAGCACTTACAGTGCTGGCTGTGTGGTGGGAGCACTGACAGTGCTGGCTGTGTGGGGGGTGCACTGACAGGGCTGGCTGTGTGGGGAGAGCACTGACAGTGCTGGCTGTGTGGGGGGTGCACTGACAGTGTTGGCTGTGTGGTGTTGAGCACTGACAGTGCTGGCTGTGTGGGGGGTGCACTGACAGTGCTGGCTGTGTAGGGGGTGCACTGACAGTGCTGGCTGTGTGGTGGGAGCACTGACAGTGCTGGCTGCGTGTGGGAGCACTGACAGTGCTGGCTCTGTGGTGGGAGCACTGACAGTGCTGGCTGTGTGGGGGGAGCACTGACAGTGCTGGCTGCGTGGGGGAGCAGTGACAGTGATGGCTGTGTGGTGGGAGCACTGACGGTGCTGGCTCTGTGGGGAGCACTGGCAGTGCTGGCTGTGTGGGGGAGCACTGACAGTGTTGGCTGTGTAGGGGAGCACTGACAGTGCTGGCTGTGTGGTGGGAGCACTGACAGTGCTGGCTGTGTGGTGGGAGCACTGACATTGCTGGCTGTGTGGGGGGAGCTCTGACAGTGCTGGCTGTGTGAGTTTAGCACTGACAGTGCTGGCTGTGTTGTGGGAGCACTGACAGTGCAGGCTGTGTGGTAGGATCACTGACAGTGCTGGCTGTGTGGTGGGAGCACTGACAGTGCTGGCTGTGTGGTGGGAGCACTGACAGTGCTGGCCTTGTGGGGGAGCATTGACAGTGCTGACTGTGTGGGGGAGCACTGACAGCGCTGGCTGTGTGGTGGGAGCACTGACAGTGCTGGCTGTGTGGGGTGGGAGCAGTGAGAGTGCTGGCTGTGTGGGGGGAGCACTGTCAGTGTTGGCTGTGTGGGGGAGCACTGACAGTGCTGGCTGTGTGGGTGGACCACTGGCAGTGCTGGCTGTGTGGGGAGCACTGGCAGTGCTGGCTGTGTGGGGGAGCATTGACAGTGCTGGCTGTGTGGGGGAGCACTGACAGTGCTGGCTGTGTGGGGGAGTACTGACAGTGCTGGCTGTGTGTGGGGAGCACTGACAGTGCTGGCTGTGTGGGGAGAGCACTGACAGTGCTGGCTGTGTGGGGGAGCACTGACAGTTCTGGCTGTGTGTTGGGAGCACGGACAGTGCTGGCTGTGTGGTGGGAGCACTGACAGTGCTGGCTGTGTGGGGGAGCACAGACAGTGCTGGCTGTGTGGGGGGAGCAATGACAGTGCTGGCTGTTTGGGGGAGCGCTGACAGTGCTGGCTGTGTGGGGGAGCACTGGCAGTGCTGGCTGTGTGGGGGAGCACTGACAGTGCTGTCTGTGGGGGAGCACTGACAGTGCTGGCTGTGTGGGGGGAGCACTGACAGTGCTGGCTGTGGGGGAGCACTGACAGTGCTGGCTGTGTGGGGGGAGCACTGACAGTGCTGTCTGTGGGGGAGCACTGACAGTGCTGGCTGTGTGGGGGGAGCACTGACAGTGCTGGCTGTGTGGGGGAGCGCTTACAGTGCTGGCTGTGTGGGGAGCACTGGCAGTGCTGGCTGTGGGATGGCTGAAAATTGCCAGAAATGCTTGCCGTGTACTGACATAAAAAGGCTGCCGTGAACTGACGTAAAATGGCCACCGTGAACTGACATATAATGACCACAGTGCTGGTGTGTTGTGGGAGCACTGGCAGTGCAGGCTGACATAAAATGGCCACCGTGAACTGACATATAATGGCCAACGTGAACTGACATAAAATGGCCACCGTGAACTGACTTAAAATGGCCACCGTGAACTGACATAAAATGGACCCCTTCAACCGACATTAAATGACCACCGAGAACTAACATAAAATGGCTGCCGTGAACTGACATAAAATGGCCACCGTTGATTAACATAAAATGGCTGCCGTGAGCTCACATAAAATAGCCACCGTGACCTGACATAAAATGGCGTCCGTGAACTGACATACAATGGCCACCGTGAACTTACATAAAATGGCCATTGCGATTGAAATAAAATGGTTACCTTCAAACGACATAAAATGACCACCATGAACAGACATGAAATGGCCACCGTGTACTGACATTAAATGGCCCCTTCGACTGATTAAAATGCCCCCCGTGAACTGACATAAAATGGCCACTGTGAACTGAGATAAAATGGCCACCATGAACTGACATAAAATGGCCCCCGTGAACTGACATAAAATGGCCACCGTGAACTGACATAAAATGGCCCCCGTGAACCAACATGAACTGGCAACCGCAACTGAGATTAAATGGCCATTGCAAACTGACATAAAATGGCCATTGTGATCTGACATACAATGGCCACCGTGAACTGACATAAAATGGCCACCGTCAACTGAGATAAAATGGCCATTGCAACCTGACGTAAATTGGCCATTGTGAACTGACATACAATGGCCATGGTGAACTGACATAAAATGGCCACCATGAACTGACATAAAATGGCCATTGTGAACAGACATAAAATGGCCATTGTGAACAGACATAAAATGACTATTGTGAACTGACATACAATGGCCACTGTGAACTGACATAAAATGGCCATTGTGAACTGACATAAAATGGCCACCGTGAACTGACATTAAATGGACCCCGTGAACTGACATAAAATGGCCATTGTGAACCGACATACAATGGCCTCCATGAACTGACATAAAATGGCCATTGTGAACTGATATACAATGGCTACCGTGAATTGACATAAAATGGCCACTGTGAACTGACATAAAATGGCCATTGAGAACTGACATACAATGGCCACTGTGAACTGACATACAATGGCCCCCGTGAACTGACATAAACTGTCCATTGTGAACTGACATACAATGGACGCCATGAACTGACATACAATGGCCTCCGTGAACTGACATAAAATGGCCATTGCGAGCTGACATAAAATGGCCATCAACCGACATAAAATGGCCACCGTGAACTGACATAACATGGCCCTCGTGAACTGACATAACATGGCCCCCGTGAACCAACATGAACTGTCCACCGCAACTGAGATAAAATGGCCATTGCAAACTGACATAAAATGGCCATTGTGAACTCACATACAATGGCCACCGTGAACTGACACAAAATGGCCACCGTCAACTGAGAAAAAATGGCCATTGCAAACTGACATAAAATGGCCATTGTGAACTGACAAACAATGGCCATTGTGAACTGACATAAAAGGGCCCCCGTGAACTGACATAAACTGTCCATTGTCAACTGACATAAAATGGCCATTGTGAACTGACATAAAATGGCCATTGTGAACTGACATAAAATGGACCCCGTGAACTGACATAAAATGGCCACTGTGAACTGACATAACATGGCCCCTGTGAACCAAACATGAACTGGCAACCGCAACTGAGATAAAATGGCCATTGTGAACTGACATACAATGGCCACCATGAACTGACATAAAATGGCCATTGTGAACTGACATAAAATGGCCATTGTGAACTGACTTACAATGGCCATTGTGAACTGACATAAATTGGCCATTGAGAACTAACATAAAATGGCCATTGTGAACTGACATAAAATGGCCATTGCGACCTGACATAAAATGGCTACCGTGGACTGACAGAAAATGGCCATTGCGACCTGACATAAAAAGGCCCCCGTGAACTGACATAAAATGGCCATTGAGAACTGACATACAATGGCCATTGTGAACTGACATACAATGGCCCCCATGAACTGACATAAACTGTCCATTGTGAACTGACATACAATGGACGCCATGAACTGACATACAATGGCCATCGTGAACTGACATAAAATGGCCATTGCGAGCTGACATAAAATGGCCCCCGTCAACCGACATAAAATGACCACCGTGAACTGACATAAAATGGCCACCATGTACTGACATAAAATGGCCCCCATCGACTGTATAAAATGGCCCCCGTGAACTGACATAAAATGGCCACTGTGAACTGAGATAAAATGGCCACCGTGAACTGACATAAAATGGCCACTGTGAACACATAAAATGGCCATTGTGAACTGACATAAAATGGCCCCCGTGAACTGACATAATATGGCCACCGTGAACTGACATAACATGGCCCCCGTGAACAAACATGAACTGGTCACCGCAACTGAGATAAAATAGCCATTGCAAACTGACATAAAATGGCCATTGTGAACTCACATACAATGGCCACCGTGAACTGACACAAAATGGCCTCCGTCAACTGAGAAAAAATGGCCATTGCAAACTGACATAAAATGGCCATTGTGAACTGACATACAATGGCCATTGTGAACTGACATAAAAGGGCCCCCGTGAACTGACATAAACTGTCCATTGTGGACTGACATAAAATGGCCATTGTGAACTGACATAAAATGGCCATTGTGAACTGACATAAAATGGCCATTGTGAACTGACATAAAATGGCCATTGTGAACTGACATAAAATGGACCCCGTGAACTGACATAAAATGGCCACTGTGAACTGACATAACATGGCCCCCGTGAACCAAACATGAACTGCCACCGCAACTGAGATAAAATGGCCAGTGCAAACTGACATACAATGGCCACCGTGAACTGAGAAAAAATGGCCATTGCAAACTGACATAAATTGGCCATTGTGAACTGACATACAATGGCCAATGTGAACTGACATACAATGGCCACCATGAACTGACATAAAATGGCCATTGTGAACTGACTTACAATGGCCACCGTGATCTGACATAAAATGGCCATTGTGAACTGACATAAAATGGCCATTGTGAACTAACATAAAATTGACCCCGTGAACTGACATAAAATGGCCATTGTGAACTGACATACAATGGCCCCCGTGAACTGACATAAAATGGCCAATGTGAACTGACATAAAATGGCACCCGTGAATTGACATAAAATGGCCATTGCGACCTGACATAAAATGGCTACCGTGAACTGACATACAATGGCCTTTGCGACCTTACATAAAAAGGCCCCCATGAACTGACATAAACTGTCCATTCTGAACTGACATACAATGGTTATTGCGACCTGACATAAAATGGCCCCCGTGAACTGACATAAACTGTCCATTGCGACCTGACAAAAAATGGCCCCTGTGAACTGACATAAACTGTCCATTGTGAACTGACATACAATGGCCTTTGCGACCTGACATAAAATGGCCCCCGTGAACTGACATAAAATGGCCATTGTGAACTGACATAAACTGTCCATTGTGAACTGACATAAAATGGCCATTGCGACCTGACATAAAATGGCCCCCGTGAACTGACATAAAATGGCCATTGTGAACTGACATAAACTGTCCATTCTGAACTGACATACAATGGCCATTGCGACCTGACCTAAAAAGGCCCCCGTGAACTGACATGAACTGTCCATTGTTAACTGACATAAAATGGCTATTGTGAACTGTCATAAAATGGCTCCCGTGAACCGACATAAAATGGCCACCGTGAACTGACATACAATGGCCATTGTGAACTGACATACTAATGGCTATCGCGAACTGATGTAAAATGGCCACCGTGATCTGACATAAAATGGCTCCCGTGAACTGACAGAAAATGGCCGACTGCTGGTTGTGGATTTTGTTTTGGCAGAGTCCCAGAGAGAGACGCAGAGACGCAGAGACCGAGAGAGATGGAGAGGGGAGAACACCCTCCCCCCCCCCCACCGAGAGAGATGGAGAGGGGAGAACAGCCTCCCCCCACCGAGAGAGATGGAGAAGGGGAACCCCCCCCCCACCGAGAGAGATGGAGAAGGGGAACCCCCCCCCCACCGAGAGAGATGGAGAAGGGGAACCCCCCCCACACCGAGAGAGATGGAGTGGGTGGAACCCCCCTCCCCCCACCGAGAGAGATGGAGAAGGAGACCCCCCACAAAGCGTGATGGAGAAGGGGGAACCCCCCCACAGAGACAGATGGAGAAGGAGACCCCCCACAAAGCGTGATGGAGAAGGGGGAACCCCACCCCCACCGAGAGAGAGATGGAGAGGGTGGAACCCCCCCCCCCCACCGGGAGAGATGGAGAGGGGGGAACTCCCCCTCCACCGAGAGAGATGGAGAGGGTGGACCCCCGCCCCCGCCGAGAGAGATGGAGAGGGGGGAACCCTGCCCCCACCAAGAGAGATGGAGAGGGTGGACCCCCCCCCCGCCGAGAGAGATGGAGAGGGGAGAACTCCCCCTCCACCGAGAGAGATGGAGAGGGTGGACCCCCCCCCCCCACCGAGAGAGATGGAGAGGGTGGACCCCCCCCCACCGAGAGAGATGGAGAGGGTGGACCCCCCGCCGAGAGAGATGGAGAGGGGAGAACTCCCCCTCCACCGAGAGAGATGGAGAGGGTGGAATCACCCCACCCCCCACCGGGAGAGATGGAGAGGGGGGAACTCCCCCTCCACCGAGAGAGATGGAGAGAGGGGACCCCACACCGAGTGAGATGGAGAGGGGGGACTCCCCCAGCGAGAGAGATGGAGAGGCGGGAACCCCCCACCCACCGAGAGAGATGGAGAGGCGGGAACCCCCCACCCACCGAGAGAGATGGAGAGGGTGGACCCCCCCCCCCCCCCGCCGAGAGAGATGGAGGGAGGTCCCCCCCTCCACCGAGAGAGATGTAGAGGGGGGACGCCCCACCGAGAGAGATGGAGAGGGGGGACTCCCCCACCGAGAGAGATGGAGAGGGGGGACCCCCCCCCCCCCCCCAACGAGAGAGATGTAGAGGGGGGACCCCCCACCGAGAGAGATGGAGAGGGGGGACTCCCTCACCGAGAGAGATGGAGAGGGGGATCCCGCCCCCCCCCCCCCCACCGAGACGGAGAGGAAAACTGCAGGGGATGGGCACAATGGAAATGTGGAGCTTGTTCAAGGAACAGCTACTGCGTGTCCTTGATAAGTATGTACCTGTCAGGCAGGGAGGAAGTGGTCGAGCAAGGGAACCGTGATTTACTAAGGCAGTCGAAACACTTGTCAAGAGGAAGAAGGAAGGAGGCGTATGTAAAGATGAGACATGAAGGTTCAGTAAGGGCGCTCGAGAGTTACAAGTTAGCTAGGAAGGACCTAAAGAGGGAGCTAAGAAGAGTCAGGAGGGGACATGAGAAGTCTTTGGCAGGTAGGATCAAGGATAACCCTAAAGCTTTCTATAGATATGATGTGGAGATGCCGGCGTTGGACTGGGGTGAGCACAGTACGAAGTCTTACAACACCAGGTTAAAGTCCAACAGGTTTGTTTCGATGTCACTAACTTTCGGAGCGCTGCTCCTTCCTCAGGTGAATGAAGAGGTCTGTTCCAGAAACATATGTACAGACAAATTCAAAGATGCCAAACAATGCTAGGAATGCGAGCATTAGCAGGTGATTAAATCTTTACAGATCCAGAGATGGGGTAACCCCAGGTTAAAGAGATGTGAATTGTACCAAGCCAGGACAGTTGGTACGATTTCGCAGGCCAGACAGTGGGGGATGAATGTAATGCGACATGAAGCCCAGGTCCCGGTTGAGGCCGCACTCATGTGTGCGGAACTTGGCTATAAGTTTCTGCTCGGCGATTCTGCGTTGTCGCGGGTCCTGAAGGCCGCCTTGGAGAACGCTTAACCGGAGATCAGAGGCTGAATGCCCTTGACTGCTGAAGTGTTCCCCGACTGGAAGGGAACATTCCTGCCTGGTGATTGTTGCGCGATGTCCGTTCATTATAGATATGTCAGGTTTCTATAGATATGTCAGGAATAAAAGAATGACTAGGGTAAGAGTAGGGCCAGTCAAGGACAGTAGTGGGAAGTTGTGCTTGGAGTCCGAGGAGATAGGCGAGGTGCTATATGAATATTTTTCATCACTATTCACACAGCAAAAAGACAATGTTGACGAGGAGAATACTGAGATTCAGGCTACTATACTAGAAGGGCTTGATGTTCATAAGGAGGAGGTGTTAACTATTCTGGAAAGGGTGAAAATTGATAAGCCCCCTGGGCCGGATACGAATTATCCTAGGATTCTCTGGGAAGCTAGGGAGGAGATTACAGAGCCTTTGGCTTTGATCTTTAAGTCATCTTTGTCAACAGGAATAGTGCCAGAAGACTGGAGGATAGCAAATGTTGTCCCCTTGTTCAAGAAGGAGAGTAGAGACAACCCCGGTAAATATAGACCAGTCAGCCTAACTTCTGTTGTGGGCAAAATCTTGGAAAGGTTTATAAGAGATAGGGTGCATAATCATCTGGAAAGGAATAATTTGATTAGACATAGTCAACACGGTTTTGTGAAGGGTCGGTTGCGCCTCACAAACCATATAGGGTTCTTTGAGAAGGTGAGAAATAGGTGGATGAGGGTAAAGCAGTTGATGTGGTGTATATGGATTTCAGTAAAGCATTTGACAAGGTTCCCCACGGTAGGCTACTGCAGAAAATACGGAAGCATGGGATTCAGGGAGATTTAGCAGTTTGGATCAGAAATTGGCTACCTGGAAGAAGACAAAGGGTGGTGGTTGATGGGAAGTGTTCAGACTGGAGTCCAGTTACTAGTGGTGCACCACAAGGATCTGTTTTGGGTCCACTGCTATTTGTCATTTTTATAAATGACCTGGAGGAGGGCGTAGAAGGATGGGTGAGTAAATTTGCAGATGACACTAAAGTCGGTGGAGTTGTGGACAGTGCGGAAGGATGTTACAAGTTACAGAGGGACATAGATAAGCTGCAGCGCTGGTCTGAGAGGTGGCAAATGGAGTTTAATGCAGAAAAGTGTGAGGTGATTCATTTAGGAAGGAATAACAGGAAGACAGAGTACTGGGCTAATGGTAAGATTCTTGGCAGTGTGGATGAGCAGAGAGATCTCGGTGTGCATATACATAGATCCCTGAAAGTTGCCACTCAGGTTGAGAGGGTTGTTAAGAAGGCGTACGGTGTGTTAGCTTTTATTGGTAGAGTGTCTGAGTTTCGGAGCCATGAGGTCATGTTGCAGCTGTACAAAACTCTGGTGCGGCCGCATTTGGAGAATTGCATGCAATTCTGGTCGCCGCATTATAGGAAGGATGTGGCAGCATTGGAAGGGTGCAGAGGAGATTTACCAGAATGTTGCCTGGTATGGAGGGAAGATCTTATGAGGAAAGGCTGAGGGACTTGAGGCTGTTTTCGATAGAGAGAAGAAGGTTAAGAGGTGACTTAATTGAGGCATACAAGATGATCAGAGGATTGGATAGGGTGGACAGTGAGAGCCTTTTTCCTCGGATGGTGATGTCTAGCACGAGGGGACATAGCTTTAAATTGAGGGGAGATAGATATAGGACAGATGTCAGAGGTACGTTCTTTACTCAGAGGGTAGTAAGGGCGTGGAATGCCCTGCCTGCAACAGTAGTGGACTCGCCAACACTAAGGGCATTCAAATGGTCATTGGATAGACATATGGACGATAAGGGAATAGTGTAGATGGGCTTTAGAGTGGTTTCACAGGTCGGCGCAACATCGAGGGCCGAAGGGCCTGTAATGCGCCGTAATGTTCTATGAGAGAGATGGAGAGGGGGTAACACCCCCCGCCCACCGAGAGTGATGGAGAGTGGGGACCCCCCACCGAGAGAGACGGAGAGGGGGGACCCCCCCCACCGAGAGGGTTGGAGAGGGGGGAACCCCCACCCCACCGAGAGATATGGAGAGGGGGGAACCCCCCCCCCACCGAGAGAGGTGGAGAGGGGGAATCCCCCCACACCGAGAGATGGAGGGGGGAATCCCCCCCCCCACCGAGAGTTGTGGAGAGGGGGGAACCCCAACCCCCACTGAGAGGGATGGAGAGGGGGACCCCCCCTCCACCGAGAGAGATCAAGAGGGGGGACCCCCCCCCCCCCACCGAGAGGGATGGAGAGGGGGAAGCCCCCCACCGAGTGAGAAGGAGAGGGGGGAAGCCCCCCACCAGGAGGGATGGAGAGGGGGGAACCCCCACCCCCACCGAGAGAGATGGAGTGGGGGAACCACCACCCCCACCGAGAGGGATGGAGAGGGGGGAACCCCCACCGAGAGAGATGGAGAG
Organism: Scyliorhinus torazame; assembly: GCF_047496885.1. NCBI lineage: Eukaryota > Metazoa > Chordata > Chondrichthyes > Carcharhiniformes > Scyliorhinidae > Scyliorhinus > Scyliorhinus torazame. The sequence goes on from NW_027308411.1 coordinate 57,978, forward strand.
GGGGAGCCACCTCCCCACCGAGAGGGATGGAGAGGGGGGATCCCCCCTACCGAGAGGGATGGAGAGGGGGAAACCCCCCCCACTGAGATGGATGGAGAGGGGGGAACCCCCCCCACCGAGAAAGATGGAGAGGGGGAACCACCTCCCACCGAGAGGGATGGAGAGGGGGAAACCCCCCCCCCACTGAGATGGATGGAGAGGGGGGAACCCCCCCCCACCGAGAAAGATGGAGAGGGGGAACCACCTCCCACCGAGAGGGATGGAGAGGGGGTCCGCCCCCCCACCGAGAGAGATGGAGAGGGGTGAACCCCCGCCCCACCACCGAGAGAGATGGAGAGGGGGAAACCCCCCCCACTGAGATGGATGGAGAGGGGGGAACCCCCCCCACCGAGAAAGATGGAGAGGGGGAACCACCTCCCACCGAGAGGGATGGAGAGGGGGAAACCCCCCCCCCACTGAGATGGATGGAGAGGGGGGAACCCCCCCCCACCGAGAAAGATGGAGAGGGGGAACCACCTCCCACCGAGAGGGATGGAGAGGGGGTCCGCCCCCCCACCGAGAGAGATGGAGAGGGGTGAACCCCCGCCCCACCACCGAGAGAGATGGAGAGGGGGGAACCCCCCCCCCACCGAGAGAGATGGAGAGGGGTGAACCCCCGCCCCACCACCGAGAGAGATGGAGAGGGGGGAACCCCCCCCCCCACAGAGAGAGATGGAGGGGGGAATCCCCCCACACCGAGAGAGATGGAGAGGGGGGAACCCTCACCCCACCGAGAGAGATGGGGAGGGGGACCCCCCCCCACCGAGAGGGATGGAGAGGGGGACCCCTCCCCCCACCGAGAGAGATGGGGAGGGGGAACCCCCCCCCCCCAATTCACTGAAAGAACACGGCTGAAACCGATGGAGGGAGAAAAGAAAGGGGGGGTAAGGGGGTAAACAAGGAGCAGGGGGGGTCACACACCAGGTCGGCCCCGAAGGGCATCACGGAGGGTCTGCGGGGGAGAGAGGGGAAGGGTTAGGGAAAGGGGGGTTGGGGGGGGGGGGGCAGACACGCCGAACTGAACGGCAACAGTTTGTAACGATAGAAACGTAAGAGAAAGCCTTTTCACTCTCTGAGAAATGTAAACTAGCCGCAATGCACAGAATTGTGGAAACGGCAATAAAAAGATTTTTACAATAAATTCAGAGCCCTGTTCAGTTTTTCCAATTCAGGGGCAACTTAGCGTGGCCCATCCACCTGCCCTGCACATCTTTGGGTTGTGGGGGTGAAACACACGCAGACACAGGGAGAATGTGCAAACTCCACACGGACAGTGACCCAGAGCCGGGACTGAACAGTGGTTAGCACTGCTGCCTCACAGCTACAGGATCCCAGGTTCGATTCCCGGCTTGGGTCACTGTCTGTGCGGAGTCTGGACATCCTCCCCGTGTCTGCGTGGGCTTCCTCCGGGTGCTCCGGTTTCCTCCCACCGCCCAAAGACGTGCAGGTTAGGTGGGTTGGCCGTGATAAATCCAAATTGCCCACAGTATCTAAAGATGTTCAGGTTAGGTGGGGTGACAGCGACGGGGTAGGGGAGTGGGCCTAGGTATGGCGCTCTCTTCAGGGTTCACACTGCCTCTGTCATTATTGTTTACACCTACAATGCTGCCAAACTTTCTATCAAACTTTCTATCTCATTATCTTCAATCAGTACTCAACAAAGTCAAACTGAGACACACAGATACACACACACACACACACACACACACAGACACACACACACACACACACAGGCACACACACAGACTGCAATGAAGTTACTAAGAAAAGTCCCTAGTCTCCAAACTCTGGCGCCTGTTCGGGTACACTGAGGGCGAATACATAATGTCCAATTCACCAAACAGCACGTCCTTCGGGACGTCAGGGGGGAAACCGGAGCACCCGGGAGAAACCCACGCGGACAAGCGGAGAACGTGCAGACTCCGCACAGACTGTGACCCAAGCTGGGATTCGACCTGGGGCTCTGGAGCTGTGAGGCCGCAGTGCTAACCACTGTGCTACCGTGTAACTTCCAGTGCCGCCTAAAGAATGCCACACATAACCCCCCCCCGCCCCCCCCAACACACACACACGTGTACAGAAACACAGATACTCAAACTCAGACAGACTGGGTCAATACATCTTTCAAATGGAGCGAGATCCATTCTCCACCTTTAACTTGGAGAGGTGTATCTGGCCTGTGTGTGACCCAAGTCACACACTGACCCTGAACATCCTCACAGCAGCTTGGGGACAGATAATTCTGAAGCACTTTTCATAACCTTTGGGTATCACAAACTGTTTCACAGGCAATGGAGCGCTTTTGAAAGGTGGTAATTTAGGAAATGGACCAGCTAATTTCAGCGAGAGAGAGACAGAGACACAGAAACAGGATGAGATTGTGCTGTACAAGTTTCAGAGCTGTCACTGAGACACACACGAGATGTACAATATCAATTATTATTCTGAAGCATTTTGATTAAATCAGCCCTGAGACTGAATTCCAGTGTTTCAGAGTCAAGCTTCATCTCCACTGCCCATCAAACACTCACAACACAAATACTGTCTGGGGTTAAATACAGAGTCAAAATCCCTCTGTCCTGTCGAAGGAATTTTTCATTGCAGATAGTTATTTTTATTTTTTGGAAAAGCAGAACTCAAATTGCACCGAATCCCAGGGTGGACTCTTGTTTATTTCAGCCCTTCACATTCAAACGTGAAGTTTAAGCTCCGATTATAGGTGTCTGCTTGTCTCTGTCTGTGTATTCAATGTTCCTGTAGCTTATTCACTTGTCTGAAGTATTTGTATAACAGGCCTTGGTTAATCAATCCTTTCTCACAGCACATGGAAGTTGTGAAACTTCAAGGCTCTCAGTCTAATGTAGTTAAAAAACAACTGCTTCCTTTGATCCTCAATCCATTTCCCAACCCGAAATAGATCTCACACATTTCCATAATGCAGGAATATCTCCATCAAAACTTCTAATCAGTTCCCCATACACTTGATAAACTTGCCTGTGTGAAGTAAATTCCACTGACAGATTCCGAAAGCTGCACAGAGCAATGACTGCTTATTTTAAACTTTGAAATGAAACTATTTGAACTTGTGCTTCAATCCTATTAAACAGAAATGTTGTCCCTGTGGGCTGACAGTCTCTCAGCAAGATTGAAACATTGAGGGACCCCGCGTCCTGCATTTGACAACATTTGTGGCACTTCCACAATCTACGATACATTGCTGTCTGTATTGTGTGAATCCAGCTGTGAAATATCTGTCCAGTTTAAACTTCCACTGTTTCCGCCTTCTCATCATTGATAAAGATCACGGTTTGATCACCCCTCTGCCTGAGGTGGGACTGGGACCATCCAGGGCTGCACGCCCGGCCTCCTGCCCTCCCACCCCTCTGCCTGAGGTGGGACTGGGACCATCCAGGGCTGCAGGCCCAGCATCCTGTCCTCCCACCCCTCTGCCTGAGGTGGGCGTGGGACCATCCAGGGCTGCAGGCCCGGCCTCCTGTCCTCCCACCCCTCTGCCTGAGGTGGGAGTGGGACCATCCAGGGCTGCAGGCCCGGCCTCCTGTCCTCCCACCCCTCTGCCTGAGGTGGGACTGGGACCATCCAGGGCTGCAGGCCCAGCCTCCTGTCCTCCCACCCCTCTGCCTGAGGTGGGCGTGGGACCATCCAGGGCTGCAGGCCCGGCCTCCTGTCCTCCCACCCCTCTGCCTGAGGTGGGAGTGTGACCACCCAGGGCTGCAGGCCCACCCTCATGTCCTCCCACCCCTCTGCCTGAGGTGGGACTGTGACCATCCAGGACTGCAGGCCCAGCCTCCTCTCCTCCCACCCCTCTGCCTGAGGTGGGAGTGGGACCATCCAGGGCTGCAGGCCCGGCCTCCTGTCCTTCCACCCCTCTGCCTGAGGTGGGAGTGTGACAATCCAGGCTGCAGGCCCAGCCTCCTGTCCTCCCAACCCTCTGCCTGAGGTGAGAGTGGGACCAACCAGGCTGCAGGCCCAGCCTCCTGTCCTCCCACCCCTCTGCCTGAGGTGGGAGTGGGACCATCCAGGGCTGCAGGCCCGGCCTCCTGTCCTCCCACCCCTCTGCCTGAGGTGGGAGTGGGACCATCCAGGGCTGCAGACCCAGCCTCCTGTCCTCCCAGACCTCTGCCTGAGGTGGGACTGGGGCCATCCAGGGATGCAGGTCTGGCCTCCTGTCCTACCACCCCTCTGCCTGAGGTGGGAGTGAGACCATCCAGGACTGCAGGCCCGGCTTCATGTCGTCCCACCCTTCTGCCTGAGGTGGGAGTGGGACCGCCTATGGCTGCAGGCCCAGCCACCTGTCCTCGCACCCATCTGCCTGATTTGGGACTGGGACCATCCAGGGCGGCAGGCCCAGCCTCCTGTCCTCCCACCCCTCTGCCTGAGGTGGGACTGGGACCATCCAGGGCGGCAGGCCCAGCCTCCTGTCCTCCCACCCCTCTGCCTGAGGTGGGCGTGGGACCATCCAGGGCTGCAGGCCCAGCCTCCTGTCCTCCCACCCCTCTGCCTGAGGTGGGAATGGGACCATCCAGGGCTGCAGGCCCAGCCTCCTCTCCTACCATCCCTCTGCCTGAGGTGGGAGCGGGACCATCCAGGGCTGCAGGCCCAGCCTCCTGTCCTCCCACCCCTCTGCCTGAGGTGGGCGTGGGACCATCCAGGGCTGCAGGCCCGGCCTCCTGTCCTCCCACCCCTCTGCCTGAGGTGGGAGTGGGACCATCCAGGGCTGCAGGCCCGGCCTCCTGTCCTCCCACCCCTCTGCCTGAGGTGGGACTGGGACCATCCACAGCTGCAGGCCCAGCCTCCTGTCCTCACACCCCTCTGCCTGAGGTGGGAGTGGGACCATCCAGGGCTGCAGGCCCAGTCTCCTGTCCTCCCACCCCTCTGCCTGAGGTGGGAGTGGGACCATCCAGGGCTGCAGGCCCGGCCTCCTGTCCTCCCAACCCTCTGTCTGAGGTGGGTGTGGGACCATCCAGGGCTGCAGGCACGGCCTCCTGTCCTCCCACCCCTCTGCCTGAGGTGGGAGTGGGACCATCCAGGGCTGCAGGCCCGGCCTCCTGTCCTCCCACCCCTCTGCCTGAGGTGGGACAGGGACCATCAAGGGCTGCAGGCACGGCCTCCTGTCCTCCCACCCCTCTGCCTGAGGTGGGAGTGGGACCATCCAGGGCTGCAGGCCCGGCCTCCTGTCCTCCCACCCCTCTGCCTGAGGTGGGACTGGGACCATCCAGGGCTGCAGGCCCAGCCTCCTGTCCTCCCACCCCTCTTCCTGAGGTGGGACCATCCAGGGCTGCAGGCCCGGCCTCCTGTCCTCCCACCCCTCTGCCTGAGGTGGGAGTGGGACCATCCAGGGCTGCAGGCCCGGCCTCCTGTCCTCCCACCCCTCTGCCTGAGGTGGGACTGGGACCATCCAGGGCTGCAGGCCCAGCCTCCTGTCCTCCCACCCCTCTTCCTGAGGTGGGACCATCCAGGGATGCCGGCCCAGCCTCCTGTCCCCCACCCCTCTGCCTGAGGTGGGACTGGGACCATCCAGGATTGCAGGCCCGGCCTCCTGTCCTCCCACTCCTCTGCCTGAGGTGGGACTGGGACCATCCAGGCTGCAGGCCCAGCCTCCTGTCCCCCACCCCTCTGCCTGAGGTGGGTGGGACCATCCAGAGCTGCAGGCCCGGCCTCCTGTCCTCCAACCCCAATGCTGGAGGTGGACTGGGACCATCCGGGGCTGCAGGCCCAGCCTCCTGTCCTCTCACCCGTCTGCCTGAGGTGGGAGTGGGACCATCCGGGGCTGCAGGCCCAGTCTCCTGTCCTCCCACCCGTCTGCCTGAGGTGGGACTGGGACCATCCAGAGCTGCAGGCCCGGCCTCCTGTCCTCCCACCCCTCTGCCTGAGGTGGGACTGGGACCATCCACAGCTGCAGGCCCAGCCTCCTGTCCTCCCACCCCTCTGCCTGAGGTGGGAGTGGGACCATCCAGGGCTGCAGGCCCAGTCTCCTGTCCTCCCACCCCTCTGCCTGAGGTGGGAGTGGGACCATCCAGGGCTGCAGGCCCGGCCTCCTGTCCTCCCACACCTCTGTCTGAGGTGGGTGTGGGACCATCCAGGGCTGCAGGCACGGCCTCCTGTCCTCCCACCCCTCTGCCTGAGGTGGGAGTGGGACCATCCAGGGCTGCAGGCCCGGCCTCCTGTCCTCCCACCCCTCTGCCTGAGGTGGGACAGGGACCATCAAGGGCTGCAGGCCCGGCCTCCTGTCCTCCCACCCCTCTGCCTGAGGTTGGAGTGGGACCATCCAGGGGTGCAGGCCCGGCCTCCTGTCCTCCCACCCCTCTGCCTGAGGTGGGACTGGGACCATCCAGGGCTGCAGGCCCAGCCTCCTGTCCTCCCACCCCTCTTCCTGAGGTGGGACCATCCAGGGCTGCAGGCCCGGCCACCTGTCCTCCCACCCCTCTGCCTGAGGTGGGAGTGGGACCATCCAGGGCTGCAGGCCCGGCCTCCTGTCCTCCCACCCCTCTGCCTGAGGTGGGACTGGGACCATCCAGGGCTGCAGGCCCAGCCTCCTGTCCTCCCACCCCTCTTCCTGAGGTGGGACCATCCAGGGATGCCGGCCCAGCCTCCTGTCCCTCACCCCTCTGCCTGAGGTGGGACTGGGATCATCCAGGATTGCAGGCCCGGCCTCCTGTCCTCCCACTCCTCTGCCTGAGGTGGGACTGGGACCATCCAGGCTGCAGGCCCAGCCTCCTGTCCCCCACCCCTCTGCCTGAGGTGGGTGGGACCATCCAGAGCTGCAGGCCCGGCCTCCTGTCCTCCAACCCCAATGCTTGAGGTGGACTGGGACCATCCGGGGCTGCAGGCCCAGCCTCCTGTCCTCTCACCCGTCTGCCTGAGGTGGGAGTGGGACCATACAGGGCTGCAGCCCCGGCCTCCTGTCCTCTCACCCCTCTGCCTGAGGTGGGAGTGGGACAATCCAGGCTGCAGGCCCAGCCTCCTGTCCTCCCAACCCTCTGCCTGAGGTGAGAGTGGGACCAACCAGGCTGCAGGCCCAGCCTCCTGTCCTCCCGCCCCTCTGCCTGAGGTGGGAGTGGGACCATCCAGGGCTGCAAGCCCGGCCTCCTGTCCTCCCACCCCTCTGCCTGAGGTGGGAGTGGGACCATCCAGGGCTGCAGACCCAGCCTCCTGTCCTCCCAGACCTCTGCCTGAGGTGGGACTGGGGCCATCCAGGGATGCAGGTCCGGCCTCCTGTCCTCCCACCCCTCTGCCTGAGGTGGGAGTGAGACCATCCAGGACTGCAGGCCCGGCTTCATGTCGTCCCACCCCTCTGCCTGAGGTGGGAGTGGGACCGCCTATGGCTGCAGGCCCAGCCACCTGTCCTCGCACCCATCTGCCTGATTTGGGACTGGGACCATCCAGGGCGGCAGGCCCAGCCTCCTGTCCTCCCACCCCTCTGCCTGAGGTGGGACTGGGACCATCCAGGGCGGCAGGCCCAGCCTCCTGTCCTCCCACCCCTCTGCCTGAGGTGGGCGTGGGACCATCCAGGGCTGCAGGCCCAGCCTCCTGTCCTCCCACCCCTCTGCCTGAGGTGGGAATGGGACCATCCAGGGCTGCAGGCCCAGCCTCCTGTCCTCCCATCCCTCTGCCTGAGGTGGGAGTGGGACCATCGAGGGTTGAAGGCCCGGCCTCCTGTCCTCCCAACCCTCTGCCTGAGGTGGGCGTGGGACCATCCAGGGCTGCAGGCCCGGCCTCCTGTCCTCCCACCCCTCTGCCTGAGGTGGGAGTGGGACCATCCAGGGCTGCAGGCCCGGCCTCCTGTCCTCCCACCCCTCTGCCTGAGGTGGGACTGGGACCATCCACAGCTGCAGGCCCAGCCTCCTGTCCTCCCACCCCTCTGCCTGAGGTGGGAGTGGGACCATCCAGGGCTGCAGGCCCAGGCTCCTGTCCTCCCACCCCTCTGCCTGAGGTGGGAGTGGGACCATCCAGGGCTGCAGGCACGGCCTCCTGTCCTCCCACCCCTCTGCCTGAGGTGGGAGTGGGACCATCCAGGGCTGCAGGCCCGGCCTCCAGTCCTCCCACCCCTCTGCCTGAGGTGGGACAGGGACCATCAAGGGCTGCAGGCCCGGCCTCCTGTCCTCCCACCCCTCTGCCTGAGGTGGGAGTGGGACCATCCAGGGCTGCAGGCCCGGCCTCCTGTCCTCCCACCCCTCTGCCTGAGGTGGGACTGGGACCATCCAGGGCTGCAGGCCCAGCCTCCTGTCCTCCCACCCCTCTTCCTGAGGTGGGACCAACCAGGGCTGCAGGCCCGGCCTCCTGTCCTCCCACCCCTCTGCCTGAGGTGGGAGTGGGACCATCCAGGGCTGCAGGCCCGGCCTCCTGTCCTCCCACCCCTCTGCCTGAGGTGGGACTGGGACCATCCAGGGCTGCAGGCCCAGCCTCCTGTCTTCCCACCCCTCTTCCTGAGGTGGGACCATCCAGGGATGCCGGCCCAGCCTCCTGTCCCCCAACCCCTCTGCCTGAGGTGGGACTGGGACCATCCAGGATTGCAGGCCCGGCCTCCTGTCCTCCCACTCCTCTGCCTGAGGTGGGACTGGGACCATCCAGGCTGCAGGCCCAGCCTCCTGTCCCCCACCCCTCTGCCTGAGGTGGGTGGGACCATCCTGAGCTGCAGGCCCGGCCTCCTGTCCTCCAACCCCAATGCTTGAGGTGGACTGGGACCATCCGGGGCTGCAGGCCCAGCCTCCTGTCCTCTCACCCGTCTGCCTGAGGTGGGAGTGGGACCATACAGGGCTGCAGCCCCGGCCTCCTGTCCTCTCACCCCTCTGCCTGAGGTGGGAGTGGGACGATCCAGGGCTGCAGGACCGGCCTCCTGTCCTCGCACCCCTTTGCCTGAGGTGGGAGTGGGACCATCCAGGGCTGCAGGCCCGGCCTCCTATCCTCCCACTCCTCTGCCTGAGGTGGGAGTGGGACCGCCTGGGGCTGCAGGCCCAGCCTCCTGTCCTCCCGCCCCTCTGCCTGAGGTGGGAGTGGGACCATCCAGGGCTGCAGGCCCAGCCTCTTGTCCTCCCACCCCTCTGCCTGAGGTGGGAGTGGGACCATCCGGGGCTGCAGGCCCAGTCTCCTGTCCTCCCACCCGTCTGCCTGAGGTGGGACTGGGACCATCCAGAGCTGCAGGCCCGGCCTCCTGTCCTCCCACCCCTCTGCCTGAGGTGGGACTGGGACCATCCACAGCTGCAGGCCCAGCCTCCTGTCCTCCCACCCCTCTGCCTGAGGTGGGAGTGGGACCATCCAGGGCTGCAGGCCCAGTCTCCTGTCCTCCCACCCCTCTGCCTGAGGTGGGAGTGGGACCATCCAGGGCTGCAGGCCCGGCCTCCTGTCCTCCCACCCCTCTGTCTGAGGTGGGTGTGGGACCATCCAAGGCTGCAGGCACGGCCTCCTGTCCTCCCACCCCTCTGCCTGAGGTGGGAGTGGGACCATCCAGGGCTGCAGGCCCGGCCTCCTGTCCTCCCACCCCTCTGCCTGAGGTGGGACAGGGACCATCAAGGGCTGCAGGCCCGGCCTCCTGTCCTCCCACCCCTCTGCCTGAGGTGGGAGTGGGACCATCCAGGGCTGCAGGACCGGCCTCCTGTCCTCCCACCCCTCTGCCTGAGGTGGGACTGGGACCATCCAGGGCTGCAGGCCCAGTCTCCTGTCCTCCCACCCCTCTTCCTGAGGTGGGACCATCCAGGGCTGCAGGCCCGGCCTCCTGTCCTCCCACCCCTCTGCCTGAGGTGGGAGTGGGACCATCCAGGGCTGCAGGCCCAGCCTCCTGCCCTCCCACCCCTCTGTCTGAGGTGGGAGTGGGACCATCCAGGGCTGCAGGCCCGGCCTCCTGTCCTCCCACCCCTCTGTCTGAGGTGGGTGTGGGACCATCCAAGGCTGCAGGCACGGCCTCCTGTCCTCCCACCCCTCTGCCTGAGGTGGGAGTGGGACCATCCAGGGCTGCAGGCCCGGCCTCCTGTCCTCCCACCCCTCTGCCTGAGGTGGGACAGGGACCATCAAGGGCTGCAGGCCCGGCCTCCTGTCCTCCCACCCCTCTGCCTGAGGTGGGAGTGGGACCATCCAGGGCTGCAGGACCGGCCTCCTGTCCTCCCACCCCTCTGCCTGAGGTGGGACTGGGACCATCCAGGGCTGCAGGCCCAGTCTCCTGTCCTCCCACCCCTCTTCCTGAGGTGGGACCATCCAGGGCTGCAGGCCCGGCCTCCTGTCCTCCCACCCCTCTGCCTGAGGTGGGAGTGGGACCATCCAGGGCTGCAGGCCCGGCCTCCTGTCCTCCCACCCCTCTGCCTGAGGTGGGACTGGGACCATCCAGGGCTGCAGGCCCAGCCTCCTGTCCTCCCACCCCTCTTCCTGAGGTGGGACCATCCAGGGATGCCGGCCCAGCCTCCTGTCCCCCACCCCTCTGCCTGAGGTGGGACTGGGACCATCCAGGTTTGCAGGCCCGGCCTCCTGTCCTCCCACTCCTCTGCCTGAGGTGGGACTGGGACCATCCAGGCTGCAGGCCCAGCCTCCTGTCCCCCACCCCTCTGCCTGAGGTGGGTGGGACCATCCAGAGCTGCAGGCCCGGCCTCCTGTCCTCCAACCCCAATGCTTGAGGTGGACTGGGACCATCCGGGGCTGCAGGCCCAGCCTCCTGTCTTCTCACCCGTCTGCCTGAGGTGGGAGTGGGACCATACAGGGCTGCAGCCCCGGCCTCCTGTCCTCTCACCCCTCTGCCTGAGGTGGGAGTTGGACCATCCAGGGCTGCAGGACTGGCCTCCTGTCCTCGCACCCCTTTGCCTGAGGTGGGAGTGGGACCATCCAGGGCTGCAGGCCCGGCCTCCTATCCTCCCACTCCTCTGCCTGAGGTGGGAGTGGGACCGCCTGGGGCTGCAGGCCCAGCCTCCTGTCCTCCCGCCCCTCTGCCTGAGGTGGGAGTGGGACCATCCAGGGCTGCAGGCCCAGCCTCTTGTCCTCCGACCCGTCTGCCTGAGGTGGGACTGGGACCATCCAGAGCTGCAGGCCCGGCCTCCTGTCCTCCCACCCCTCTGCCTGAGGTGGGACTGGGACCATCCGGGGCTGCAGGCCCGGCCTCCTGTCCTCCCACCCCTCTGTCTGAGGTGGGAGTGGGACCATCCAGGGCTGCAGGCCCGGCCTCCTGTCCTCCCACCCCTCTGCCTGAGGTGGGACTGGGACCATCCAGGGCTGCATGCCCGGCCTCCTGTCCTCCCACCCCTCTGTCTGAGGTGGGAGTGGGACCATCCAGGGCTGCAGGCCCGGCCTCCTGTCCTCCCACCCCTCTGTCTGAGGTGGGAGTGGGACCATCCAGGGCTGCAGGCCCAGCCTCCTGCCCTCCCACCCCTCTGTCTGAGGTGGGAGTGGGACCATCCAGGGCTGCAGGCCCGGCCTCCTGTCCTCCCACCCCTCTGCCTGAGGTGGGACTGGGACCATCCAGGGCTGTATGCCCGGCCTCCTGTCCTCCCACCCCTCTGTCTGAGGTGGGAGTGGGACCATCCAGGGCTGCAGGCCCGGCCTCCTGTCCCCCACCCCTCTGCCTGAGGTGGGAGTCGGACAATCCAGGGCTGCAGGCCCAGCCTCCTGCCCTCCCACCCTCAGGCCAGCACCTCGGGGGCATCCTCCACTGCCGGGGGCAGGGCGGGCAAGACATTATGTGGGGGCGGCAGCCTCCCGTCGCTCCGCTGCCCCCGCGGTGCCCTCGCCCTCCCGCCTGCTCACGCGGCAGCGGGGGGTGAAGTGCTATGCCCACCCTACCATGACCATTGAGGCGGGCACCCGTGCGATGGGCAGGGCTGTCGGCCCCTCGGCCATCGTAGCCGCCTCGCGGATGTACGGCAAGGCCGGGTTCTTCCTGCGGGCCGAGCAGGCGGCCCACCGGGCCCTGGAAAGGGGGCTCACGGTGGGCGGGACACACGTGGCGGTGGAGACGCTGGAGGCCACCGCAGAACGTGTTGTTCTATCAAACGTCCCGCCCTCCCTCCCCACCGAGCTCCTCCTGCCCATCCCAACCTACTGGGGGAGGTGAGGTCCGGGGCGGCGCCGCTGACGCTCGGCCTGCGGGACCCCTCCCTCCGCCATGTCTACTCCTTCCGCCGCCAGGCTCCTGTCCGCCTGAGCCGGGAGGGGGAGGGGGATGCTGCCGGGGCCTCTCCCGCCATGGAGGCCGTGCAGCAGGGCGATCCCGAGCCGCCCCCTCCCCGCAAGCGCCGCCTGCCCGGGCAAGGGGGGGTTTGCTGCCCCCTCCCCGGGCGAGGAGGGGGGGTCTCCCGTGTTGGTGCCCATCCCCCTGACGCCTGGCCCGGGGCACACAATGAAGAGAAGCAAGGCCGGGGGGGGGCCTCCGAGGCCCCCGAGCCACTCGAGCTGCTGTCGCCCCCCGAGCAGGAGGACCCGGGGTCGAGCGGAGTCGAAGCCCCTGGGGGCCCGTCCCGCCCGGTGCAAGTTTCCTCCCCGGACGCCTCCTCTTCACCATCGCCGGGGGCCGGCAGCAGCAGCGACCGCTCATCGTGCCGCTGTGGGCCGTGGACGGGGGAGGCCGGGGAAGGCTCCCCGACCTCTACACCCGGGCGGGCGACGCCGGAGAGCCCTGTTTTCAAGCCGGACATGTTTCCGGGGGGCCTCTCCGAGGTCCCGGAGTCGCCGGCGTGGGTGGATGAGCCGTTCACGGGCTCTGAGCCGCGGGAGGAGCCTGCGAGCGACCTGCCTGAGGACGACCCTGGGGGGTGGGGTCAACTCGGGCCAAGGGTTAGCCGGTGGGCCCGTGCCGCCCGCCATACTCCATGTGGCGGGGGACTCGAGCTCGGGAGGTGACCGTTCGGAGGAGGAAGGCTGCTCGGTGGCGGGTGAGGAGGAGGATTTAGATGCACTCTGCAGCGAGGCAGAGGGCACCCTCACACCCAGCACCGAGTCTCCCCTCGTCCCCCCCTGGGGAACTCCGGACATTTCTGGGAACACACCATGGTCACCCGGACTGTGTGCGGCTGGCCCTGGGCAGCTGGGGAAACCTGGGGCTGCTGCTTGGATCCGCCCGGGCCTATGTCAGAGAGGCCCGGGAGTTCGATCAAGACCAGGAGGAGCAGCGCCAAGCTGTTCCGTTCCTTGTGGGACTCCTGAGGGAGTGGAGGGGCGGTACCCCCACTCTGAGCACTAAAGGTGATGGATAACTATTGCTGCTGACATGGAGGTAACCATGGCCAGCCTCAACATCAACGGCAGCAGCCACGCGCACCACCGGTTCCAGTTCTTGTCTATCCTCCGGGACGGAAAGTACGGGGTGTGCTTCCTGCAGGAAACCCAGGCCATCCGGGTGACGAAGCTCAGTGAACCCTGGAGGGGCAAGGAGGAGTCTTCATGAGTCACCTGGCCCCACGTTCGGGCGGGGTGGCTATCTTGTTGGCTCCACATTTTCAGCCGGAGATCTTGGGGGGTCAAGGAGCCGGTGCCAGTCCGTCTGCTGCACCTAAAGGTCCGTTTCGGGGCAGCGGTGATTCACTTTGTAAATGTATCCGCTCCCGTGGCCGGACCGCAGCAGGCGGCTTCCTTCCAAAAGGTGTCCACTCTTCCAGGCACCATCCCGGTGGGAGAGTTGTTATTGAAAATATGGAAAGATGTGTCATTTGAAACATGGAAGTCTGGCAATATCTGGTCTGGGAGAAACAAGAGAGGATGCAGGGAAAGATCCCACAAAGGGTTACCAGCAGCTGCCAGGAGAGGATTTTAAAATGCAGATCTCCTTGCTCAAGCAGGCTTAGCAAACAAGACAAACAGAATTTTGAATGAAGCCAAAAACAATGGCCCACACCTTCATTGAAAGTAACTATCTTAGTTCGCAGCTGGAAAAAAGGATGAGGTTCAGTTGAATTTGGTGAAAATTCTAGGTGTGAAAATTTGCTAAACTAGGAAAATTAAAGAAAACTGTAGACTATCAGTCTACGAGAAACATAATTCAAAGCCAAAATCAAAGTCAAAATTACGAGCTGAGGACACAATTGGAAAATAAAACTACAGAAATGACAGGAATTAAAAGTAACACCTCTTGAAACCAAAGCATTTCGATCATCACACAGGAAACACTGTAATCAGATCTCTGATATGCAGTTATGTCAAAATGTATACTTAGTTGGATTAGAAAGTTTAGATCAAAGATACTTTTTACAATCAAAGTGAAATAAGTTACTTTATGATATAGTCATAAAAACTAGATATCTGTTAGAAAAATATGTAAACCCAGAGACCAGGGCAGGAACTACCAGAACCAGAACCAGAACTCAGAGGGAGAGAGAGAGAGAAGCAGAGAAGAAACAAGCAGCTCAGACTCAGATTACAGTCAGCTCGGCCATGGGAAAGACAAGGCATAGCAGCCGAGCTAAAACAGCTAATACATCTCAGGAAGACTAGAATTCAAAGAGTCAGCTCTATGTCAGCTCAGAGACAGTCTGCAGAGTCAGCTCTCACAGCTCGGTACATGGGAAAGACAGGACACAGCAACCGAGCTCATCAGCGATTACATCTAAAGAAGACCAGACTTTATAAAGAAGAATGATTGTCAAGGTGGGCAGCACGGTAGCATTGTGGATAGCACAATTGCTTCACAGCTCCAGGGTCCCAGGTTCGATTCTGGCTTGGGTCACTGTCTGTGCGGAGTCTGCACATCCTCCCCGTGTGTGCGTGGGTTTCCTCCGGGTGCTCTGGTTTCCTCCCACAGTCCAAAGATGTGCAGGTTAGGTGGATTGGCCATGATAAATTGCCCTTAGTGTCCAAAATTGCCCTTAGTGTTGGGTGGGGTTACTGGGTTATGGGGATAGGGGGGAGGTGTTGCCCTTGGGTAGGGTGCTCTTTCCAAGAGCCGGTGCAGACTCGATGGGCCGAATGGCCTCCTTCTGCACTGTCAATTCTATGATAATTCTATGAAGGTCCCTTCAACCACTCAGAAGGACCCAGAAGCAAGGTCTTTTTCCTTTCTGTAAAGAAAGTATTTGCAGCTTTTAAAAGAAAAAATATAATCATAAAATAACTTAATTTAACCTGAAATAGTGGTTATTCCAAAGTCTACTTTACTTACTTAGCAATGCGGGACCCAGGATCGATGCTACTAAGTGGGCAGTAGGTGAAATCTTCGGTGAATGTATGGGCTATACCGGGGGATAACTTGAAAATATAGTTTGACCTGAATAGCACCCACTGAAGCCTGCATCGGAGTCGGGAGTGAGAATCCCTGATCACCATTTAGAATCTCGGCCCTTTTTGGTAGAGGGGGAATTCTAAGAATAGTGGTGAGTTTTCAAAAACAGAGTGCATCGTCCTAGGAGGGGATTTTAATTGCACCCTCAAGGACAAGGATCGTGGTGAAGTCCAGCGCGGCCCGGCGGCGGTGGTGAAGTTGAGGGACCTGGTTAGGTCCTTTGACTTGGTGGATGTCTGGTGGACTCTCCATCCTGAATTGCGGGTGTGCACCTCTGTGCGGCCCCAGTTCAGCGCTTCCAGAATCGACCGTCTTTACATTTCCAAGACGTACTTGCCCAGCGTTCCGACGGCCTCCATGGAGCAGGTGCCGAGCTCGGATCACCATCTTGTGTGGGCGGGTCTCGCCCCGTCCCGCGCTCAGACACGGTCCGCGTACTGGCACTTTAACAACCTGCTGCTGGAGGACGAGCGGTTCCTGGACTGGTTCTGCCGTTTCTGTGCCGGCTGGAGAAGGGAGCGGGATGGCTTCCCCTCCTTGAGGCTACGGTGGGATGTGGGCAAGGCCCAGATCCGTGCCTTCTGTCAGGGGTACACGAAGGGGTCTTCGGCGGGGCGGAACTCCACGATCGCCAACCTGGCTGAGGAACTCCTCGATCTGGAGTCACGTCTCGCTCAGCCCGATGAGGCCCGGCCCTGGGGCTGGTGAACAGGGAGAAGAGGGGCGCACTGCGGGACCTGAAACTGGCCGGGTCCCGCGGCACGTACGTGAGGTCGCGGATCCGTCTCCTAACGGACATGGACCGCGGCTCCCGCTTCTTCTACTCGCTGGAAAGAGGACGCGGGGCCCGTCGGCAGGTTTCTACGCTGCTGGCCGACGACCGGCCCCTCGTCTCGGATCCAGAGGGGGTCAGGACCCTGATCAGGGAGGTTTACTCCGACCTCTTCTCTCCGGGTCCGTCCAGCGAGGACGCTTGCAGAGTTCTGTGGGAGGACCTGCCGCAGATCGGCCCGGAGGGCGCCGGGAAGCTCGATAATGCCATCAACCTCCAAGAGCTGACCGGCGCCCTGGACAGCCTCCCACGGGGCAAATCCCCAGGGCTGGACGGGCTGACCGTGTAGTTCCTCAGGGAGTGCTGGGACGTCCTGGGGAGTGACTACGCGGGGGTCCTGGGGGAATGTACAGCGACCGGGGAGATGCCCCTTTCGTGGCGCAGGGCCGTCATTGCCCTGCTGCCCAAGAAGGGGGGATCACCGCCGACTTAAGACCTGGCGACCGGTCTCCCTCCTCAGCACGGACTATAAAATCTTTTCCAAGGTGCTGTGTTTACGCCTTGGCCCCGAGCTGGACCACATGATCCACCCTGACCAGTCCTACACAGTCCCGGACCGCACAATCTATGACAATATCCACCTGGCCCGGGACATTATTCACTTTACCCAGAGGACTGGTATGTCGAGCGCCTCCCTGTCTCTTGACCAGGAGAAGGCGTTCGACAGGGTGGGGCCCGGGGATTTGCTCGGGACTCTGCGAGCTGTCGGGTTCGGGTGGTATTTTGTCCCCCGGATCCGGTTACTGTCCGCCGCCTCGGAGAGTCTGATTAAGGTTAACGGGTCCCTGACGGCGCCCCTTCGCTTTGGGAGAGGAGTGCGTCAGGGCTGCCCCCTGTCCGGCCAACATGATTCCCTCTGCCTGGGGCCTTTCCTGTGCCTCCTGCGGAGGGGGTTCACGGGGCTGGTTCTGCGCGAGCCGGACGGGGGGGGTGGTCCTCTCGGCGGACGCTGATGCCGTGTTCCTCATGGTCACTGACCCCGGTGACCTGCGGAGGATGCGAGAGAGCCAAGCTGTCTACTCCGCCGCGTCCTCCGCACGGATCAACTGGGCCAAATGTTCCGGACTCCTGGTCGGTCCGTGGCAGGTGGACCCCCTCCCGGAGGAGCTCGGGCCCTTCAGCTGGAGTCGGACCAACAGCCTCGACCTGGGAGTCCATCTTTGCCCGGAAGAGGGAGCCTGGCCGGCGAACGGGCAGGAGCTGGAGACCAAGGTCACCGCTGGCCTGGGACGCTGGACAGGACGGCTCCGAGTGCTGTCCCACAGGGGCCGAGTTCTCGTCATAAACCAGCTGATCGCCTCCATGCTGTGGTCCCGGCTGGTCACTGACTCCCCCCCCTGGCTTTGTCCCACCATCCAGAGAGCCCGGCTTCGGTTCCTCTGGGACAATCGACTGCACGGGGTCGCTGGGGGGTCTGGAGTCTCCCGATGGCGGAGGGCGGTCAGGCGCTGGTGTGCCTCCGCACCCAGACTGCCACTTTCCACCCTCAGACTCTGCAGCGTTACCTGTACGCTGAGCCTCCTCCACGGTGGGGCCCTGGCGACGGATTTCTCCCCCCAGGGCTCGGCCTGAACTACGACGTGCAGCTCCTGTCTGTGGACCAGAAGGGTCTTCGGAACTGTCTGTTGGCGCTGCCCGTCTTGTACCAGGACCTCCTCAAAGTCTGGAACACGGTCTCCAGGCGCCGCAGCTCTCCCCGTCAGGAGTGGCGGCTGTCGTAAGGGAGGCGCTGCTCACGAATCCGCACCTCCGCCAATCTCCATTCGGGTGGCTGGCGGAGCGGAGGGTGGTGGGTGCCGTGGGCAGGGCTGGCGGAGATGAGGGCGGTGGGTGCCGTGGGAAGGGCTGGGTGGCGGAGGGCTGTGGGTGCCGTGGGAAGGGCTGGGTGGGGAGGGCCGGGCTGTGGGTGCCGTGGGAAGGGCTGGGTGTCGGAGGGCCGGGCTGTGGGTGCCGGGGGAAGGGCTGGGTGGCGGAGGGCCGGGCTGTAGGTGCCGTGGGAAGGGCTGGGTGGGGGAGGGCTGTGGGTGCCGTGGGAAGGGCTGGGTGGGGGAGGGCCGGGCTGTGGGTGCCGTGGGAAGGGCTGGGAGGCGGAGGGCTGTGGGTGCCGTGGGCAGGGCTGGGTGAGGGAGGGCTGTGGGTGCCGTGGGAAGGGCTGGGAGGCGGAGGGCTGTGGGTGCCGTGGGCAGGGCTGGGTGGCGGAGGGCTGTGGGTGCCGTGGGAAGGGCTGGGAGGCGGAGGGCTGTGGGTGCCGTGGGCAGGGCTGGGTGGCGGAGGGCTGTGGGTGCCGTGGGAAGGGCTGGGTGGGGGAGGGCTGTGGGTGCCGGGGGAAGGGCTGGGTGGCGGAGGGCTGTGGGTGCCGTAGGAAGGGCTGGGTGGCGGAGCGGAGGGCGGTGGGTGCCGTGGGCAGGGCTGGGTGGCGGAGGGCCGGGCTGTGGGTGCCGTGGGCAGGGCTGGGTGGCTGAGGGCTGTGGGTGCCGTGGGAAGGGCTGGGTGGCGGAGGGCTGTGGGTGCCGTGGGCAGGGCTGGGTGGCGGAGGGCTGTGGGTGCCATGGGAAGGGCTGGGTGGCGGAGCGCTGTGGGTGCCGTGGGCAGGGCTGGGTGGCGGAGGGCTGTGGGTGCCATGGGAAGGGCTGGGTGGCGGAGGGCTGTGGGTGCCGTGGGAAGGGCTGGGTGGCGGAGGGCTGTGGGTGCCGTGGGAAGGGCTGGGTGGCGGAGGGCTGTGGGTGCCGTGGGAAGGGCTTGGTGGCGGCCGGGGGTCCCTGGAGCGGGGGCAGGCGCTGCCCACGGGCACACTCGAAGCTTTCCGGGCTGGCTGGGCCCCGCAGGGGGTGGGCTGCCGGACCGACCCCCATTCTCACACTTTCATTGGGCGGGTATTGGGTGAGGTTTGGTCTCTTTTCCTGTTCTGTTGGGGCTGTGCTCCACCCGCCGTTTGGGGCACTCCCCACATTTTGTTTTGTCCATCAGTTACTTCTGGTCTGTTTTGCTTTGTTGTGTCCCAGCTCCAGGCCGATGCTAGCGGCGGGCGCTGCCTCACCCTGCCCGCGGGGAGAGCGGGCAGGACAGGCAATCTCAGGGAAAACAGATCCAAATAAACATTATATAGACATCAAATAAACAGCACCATCAAACTGTCCGACCCGAGACAATGCTGCTGGGGGAGGGGGACCGCGCCTGCTCGGGGAGGGGGACCGCGGCTGCTGGGGGAGGGGGACCGCGGCTGCTGGGGGAGGGGGGCCGCAGCTGCTGGGGGAGGGGGACCGCGGCTGCTGGGGAGGGGGACCGCGGCTGCTGGGGGAGGGGGACCGCGGCTGCTGGGGGAGGGGGACCGCGGCTGCTGGGGGAGGGGGACCGCGGCTGCTGGGGGAGGGGGACCGCGGCTGCTGGGGAGGGGGACCGCGGCTGCTGGTGGAGGGGGACCGCGGCTGCTGGGGGAGGGGGACCGCGGCTGCTGGGGAGGGGGACCGCGGCTGCTGGGGGAGGGGGACCGCGGCTGCTGGGGAGGGGGACCGCGGCTGCTGGGGGAGGGGGACCGCGGCTGCTGGGGTGGGGGACCGCGGCTGCTGGGGGAGGGGGACCGCGGCTGCTGGGGGAGGGGGACCGCGGCTGCTGGGGGAGGGGGACCGCGGCTGCTGGGGGAGGGGGACCGCGGCTGCTGCGGGAGGGGGACCGCGGCTGCTGGGGGAGGGGGACCGCGGCTGCTGGGGAGGGGGACCGCGGCTGCTGGGGGAGGGGGACCGCGGCTGCTGGGGGAGGGGGACCGCGGCTGCTGGGGGAGGGGGACCCCGGCTGCTGGGGGAGGGGGACCGCGGCTGCTGGGGGAGGGGGAGGGGGACCGCGGCTGCTGGGGGAGTGTGAGGGGGACCGTGGCTGCTGGGGGAGGGGGACCGCGGCTGCTGGGGGAGGGGGACCGCGGATGCTGGGGGAGGGGGACCGCGGCTGCTGAGGGAGGGGGGCCGCGGCTGCTGGGGGAGGGGGACCGCGGCTGCTGGGGAGGGGGACCGCGGCTGCTGGGGGAGGGGGACCGTGGCTGCTGGGGGAGGGGGACCGCGGCTGCTGGGGGAGGGCGAGGGGGACCTTGGCTCCTGGGGGAGGAAGAGGGGACCGTGGCTGCTGGGGGAGAGGGGGAGGGGGACTGCGGCTGCTGGGGAGGGGGACCGCGGTTGCTGGGGGAGAGGGAGGGGGACTGCGGGTGCTGGGTGAGGGCGACAGCGGCTGCTGGGGGAGGGGGACTGCGCTGCTGGGGGAGGGGAGGGGGACCGAGGCAGCTGCGGGTAAGTAGGGGACCCGCGGCTGCTGTGGGAGGGGGGAGGGATCGCGGCTACTGGGGAGGGGGAGGGATCGCGGCTGCTGGGGGAGGGGAGTGGGAACCACGGCTGCTGGGGGAGGGAGGAGGGATCTTGGCTGCTGGGGAAGGGGAGGGGGAACGCGGCTGCTGGTGGGGAGGGGGACAGCGGCTGCTGGGGGAGGGTGGAGGGATCGTGGCTGCTGGGGGAGGGGAGGGCGACCGCGGCGGCTGGGGAGGGGGACCGCGGCTGCTGGGGGAGGGGGACCGCGGCTGCTGGTATAGGGGACGGTGACCGCGGCTGCTGGGGGAGAGGGAGGGGGACCGCGGCTGTTGTGGAGGGGGAGGGGGACCGCGGCTGCTGGGGAGGGGGAGGAGGACCGCGGCTGCTGGGGGAGGGGGACCGTGGCTGCTGGGGGATGAAGAGGGGACCACGGTTGCTGGGGGAGAGGGAGGGGGGTCTGCGGGTGCTGGGTGAGGGGGACCGCGGCTGCTGGGGGAGGGCGAGGGGGACTGCGCTGCTGGGGGAGGGGAGGGGGACCGCGGCTGCTGGGGGAGGGGAGGGGGACTGCGGCTGCTGGGGGTTAGGAGGGGGACCGCGGCTGCTGGGGGAGGGGGGAGTGATTGCGGCTGCTGGGGAGGGGGAGGGATCGCGGCTGCTGGGGGAGGGAAGGGGGAACCGCGGCTGCTGGGGGAGGGGGAGGGTTCGTGGCTGCTGGGGAAGGGGAGGGGGTACGCGGCTGCTGGGGGTGAGGGGGACAGCGGCTGCTGGGGAGGGTGGAGGGATCGTGGCTGCTGGGGGAGGGGGGGTGGGATCGTGGCTGCTGGGGAGGGGGACGGCGGCTGCTGGGGAGGGGAGGGGGACCGCGGCTGTGGGGCAGGGGGACCGCGGCTGCTGGGGGAGGGGGACCGCGGCTGCTGGGGGAGGGGAGGGGGACCGCGGCTGCTGGGGGACGGGGAGGGGGACCGCGGCTGCTGGGGTAGGGGGACCGCGGCTGCTGGGGGAGGGGGAGAGAGACCGCGGCTGATGGAGGAGGGGTAGGGGGACCGTGGCAGCTGGGGGAGGGGGACCGCGGCTGCTGGGGGAGGGGGACCGCGGCTGCTGGGGGAGCGGGTCCGTGGCTGCTGGGGGAGGGGGACCGCGGCTGCTGGGGGAGGGGGGCCGCGGCTGCTGGGGTAGGGGAGCGGACCGCGGCTGCTGGGGGAGGGGAGGGGGACCGCGGCTGCTGGGGAGGGGGAGGGGGACCGCGGCTGCTGGGGGAAGGGGAGGGCGACCGTGGCTGCTGGGGGAGGAAGAGGTGACCGTGGCTGCTGGGGGAGAGGGGGAAGGGGACCGCGGCTGCTAGGGAGGGGGACCGCGGTTGCTGGGGGAGAGGGAGTGGGACTGTGGGTGCTGGTTGAGGGGGACCGCGGCTGCTGGGGAGGGGGGGAGGGGGTCTGCGATGCTGGGGGAGGGGAGGGGGACCGCGTCTGCTGGGGGAGGGGAGGGGGACCGCGTCTGCTGGGGGAGGGGAGGGGGACCGCGGCTGCTGGGGGGGAGGGATCGCGGCTGCTGGGGGAGGGATCGTGGCTGCTGGGGAAGGGGAGGGGGAACGCGGCTGCTGGGGGAGGGTCGAGGGATCGTGGCTGCTGGGGGAGGGGAGAGCGACCGCGGCTGCTGGGGGAGGGGGAGGGATCGTGGCTGCTGGGAGAGGGGGGCGGCGGCTGCTGGGGGAGGGGGACCGCGGCTGCTGGGGAATTGGGAGGGATCGCGGCTGCTGGGGGTGGGGGACCTCAGTTGCTGGGGAGGTGGAGGGGGACTGCGGCTGCTGGGGGAGGGGGTGAGGGGGTGAGGGGGGCGCGGCTGCTGGGGGAGGGGGAGTGTGACCGCGGCTGCTAGGGGAGGGGGTGAGGGTGAGGGGGGCCGCGGCTGCTGGGGGAGGGGGAGCGGGGTTGCTGGGGGAGGGGGTGAGGGGGTGAAGGGGGGCGCGGCTGCTGGGGGAGGGGGGGAGGGTGACTGCGCCTGCTTGGGGAGGGGGTGAGGGGGTGAGGGTGAGGGGGGCCGCGGCTGCTGGGAGAGGGGGAGCGGGGCCGCGGCTGCTGGGGGAGTGTGGTACATTGGCGAGACCATGCAGACGCTGCGACAACGAATTAATGGACATCGCGCGACAATCACCAGGCAGGAATGTTCCCTTCCAGTCGGGGAACACTTCAGCAGTCAAGGGCATTCAGCCTCTGATCTCCGGGTAAGCGTTCTCCAAGGCGGCCTTCAGGACCCGCGACAACGCAGGATCGCCGAGCAGAAACTTATAGCCAAGTTCCACACACATGAATGCGGCCTCAACCGGGACCTGGGATTCATGTCGCATTACATTCATCCCCCACCATCTGGCCTGCAAAGTCCTACCAACTGTCCTGGCTTGGTACAATTCACACCTCTTTAACCTGGGGTTACCCCATCTCTGGATCTGTAAAGATTTAATCACCTGCTAATGCTCGCATTCCAAGCATTGGCTGGCAGCTTTGAATCTGTCTATATATGTGTTTCTGGAGCATACCTCTTCATTCACCTGAGGGAGGAGCAGCGCTCCGAAAGCTCGTGACATCGAAACAAACCTGTTGGACTTTAACCTGGTGTTGTAAGACTTATTACTGCGCTCACCCCAGTTCAACGCCGGCATCTCCACATCATCTGTAAATACAGATATACTGCCCAGGGACCACTGCAAATAGTGATATACTACCCAGGGTTCACTGTAAATAATGATATACTACCCATTGACCACTGTAAATAATGGTATACTGCACAGAGCCACTGTAAATAATGATAGACTACCCAGGGACTACTGTAAATATTGATATTCCACCCAGTGACGACTGTAAATAATGATATTCTACACAGGGACCACAGTAAATAATGATATTCTACCCAAGGACCACTGTAAATAATGATATTGTATGCCGGGGCCTCTGTTAATATTTATAAATAACCCAGGGACCACTGTAAATAATGAAATACAACCCAGGGACCACTGTAAATAAAGGTATACCACCCAGGGACCATTGTAAATAATAATAACCTACCAAGGAACCACTGTAAATAAGATATACTGCACAGGGACCACTGTCAATAATGATATAGCAGCCAGTGACCACTGTAAATAAAGAAATACCACCCAGGGACCACTGTAAATAAAATTATACCACCCAGGGACTATTGTAAATAATGATATACTAGACAGTGGCCACTGTAAATAATGATATACAACCCAGTGGCCACTGTAAATAAAGGTATCACGCCCTGGAACCACTGTAATTAAAGACTTTCTATACAAGGACCACTGTAAATAATGATATACTACCCAGGGACCACTGCATATAACGATATACTATCCAGTGATCATTGTAAATAATGATATACTACCCAGGGACCACAGTAAATAATGATGTACTACCCAGGGACCACTGTAAAGAATGATAAACTACCAGGGACCACTGTAAATAAAGATATTCTACACAAGGACAACTGTAAATAGTGATATAATACTGAGGGACAACTGTAAATAATGATATTCTACCCAGGGGCTACTGTAAATAATGAGGTACTACACAGGGGTCACTGTAAATAATGATGTACTACACAGGGGTCACTGTAAATACTGATATTCTACCCAGGGGCCACTGTAACTAATGATATACTACCCAGCGACAGCTGTAAATAATGATGTACACCACAGGGGTCACTGTAAATACTGATTTACTACCCAGTGACCGCTGTAGATAAAGATATACTGCCCAGGGACGACTGTAAATAATGATGTACTACCCAGGGACCACTGTAAAGAATGATACACTACCAGGGACCACTGTAAATAATGATATTCTACCCATGGAGCACTGTAAATAATTATATACTACGCATGGACCACGGCAAATTAAGATATGCTATCCAGGGACAACTGTAGATAATGACATTCTACGCAGGGACCACTGTAGATAATGACATAGTACCTAGGTACCACTGTAAATAAAGATATACTGCCGAGGGACGACTGTAAATAATGATATACCACCGAGTGAACACTGTAAATCATGATACTCTACCCAGGGACCACAGTAAATCATAGATCATAGAACTAACAGTGCAGAAGGAGGCCATTCGGCCCATCGAGTCTGACCGGCTCTTGAAAAGAGCACCCTATCCAAGTCCACATCTCCACCCTATCCCCATAAGCGAGTAACCCCACCCAACATTAAGGGCAATTTTGGACACTAAGGCAATTTATGATGGCCAATTCACCTAAACTGCACATCCTTGGACTGTGGGAGGAAACCGGAGCACCCGGAGGAAACACACGCACACACGGGGAGGATGTGCAGACTCCGCACAGACAGTGACCCAAGCCGGGAATCGAACCTGGGACCCTGGAGCTGTGAAACAATTGTGCTATCCACTATGCTACCGTGCTGCACACTAAATGATGTAGTGGTGCTAAATGATATAATAATATATCGTGCTGCCCACTAAATGATACAGTATAATGATATACTTCCCAGGGACCACTGTAAATAAAGATAAACCACCCAGAGACCACTGTAAATAAAGATAAACCACACGGGGGCCACAGTAAATAAAGATAAACCACCCAGTGACCACTGTAAATAAAGATAAACCAACCAGGGACCACTGCAAATAAAGATACACCACCCAGGGACCACTGCAAATAAGATACACCACCCAGGGACCACTGTAAATAAAGATAAACCACCCAGGGACCACTGCAAATAAAGATAAACCACCATGGGAACACTGTAAATAAAGATAAACTACCCAGGGACCACTATAAATAAAGATAAACCACCCAGGAACCACTGTAAATAAAGATAAACCACATGGGGACCACTGTAAATACAGATAAACCATCCAGGGTCCACTGTAAATAAAGATAAACTACCCAGGGACCACTATAAATAAAGATAAACCACCCACGGACCACTGTAAATAAAGATAAACCACCCAGGGACCACTGTAAATAAAGATAAACCACCCAGAGACCACTGTAAATAAAGATAAACCACCCAGGGACCACTGTAAATAAAGATATACCTCCCAGGGACCACTGTAAATAAAGATAAACCACCCAGGGACCACTGTAAATAAAGATAAACCACCCGGGGACCACTGTAAATAAAGATAAAACCACCCAGGGACCACTGTAAATAAAGATAAACCACCCGGGAACCACTGTAAATAAAGATAAACCACCCAGGGACCACTGTAAATAAAGATAATCCACTCAGAGACCACTGTAAATGAAGATAAACCACCCAGAGACCACTGTAAATAAAGATAAAACCACCCAGGGGCCACTGTAAATAAAGATAAACCACCCAGGGACCACTGTAAATACAGATAAACCACCCAGGGACCACTGTAAATAAAGATAAACCACCCAGGGACCACTGTAAATAAAGATAAACCACCCAGGGGCCACTGTAAATAAAGATAAACCACCCAGGAACCACTGTAAATAAAGAGAAACCACCCGGGGACCACTGTAAATAAAGATAAACCACCCAGGGACCACTGTAAATAAAGATAAACCACCCGGGGACCACTGTAAATAAAGATAAACCACCCAGGGACCACTGTAAATAAAGATAAACCACCCAGGGACCACTGTAAATAAAGATAAACCACCCGGGGACCACTGTAAATAAAGATAAATCACCCGGGGACCACTGTAAATAAAGATAAACCAACCAGGGGCCTCTGTAAATAAAGATAAATCACCCGGGGACCACTGTAAATAAAGATAAACCACCCAGGGGCCTCTGTAAATAAAGATAAATCACCCGGGGACCACTGTAAATAAAGATAAACCACCCAGGGGCCACTGTAAATAAAGATAAACCACCCAGGAACCACTGTAAATAAAGATAAACCACCCAGGGACCACTGTAAATAAAGATAATCCACCCAGAGACCACTGTAAATAAAGATACACCACCCAGGGACCACTGTAAATAAAGATAAACCACCCAGGGACCACTGTAAATAAAGATAAACCACCCAGGAACCACTGTAAATAAAGATAAACCACCCAGGGACCACTGTAAATAAAGATAAATCAACCGGGGACCACTGTAAATAAAGAGAAACCACCCAGGAACCACTGTAAATAAAGATAAACCACCCAGGGACCACTGTAAATAAAGATAAACCACCCAGGGACCACTGTAAATAAAGATAAACCACCCAGGGACCACTGTAAATAAAGATAAACTACCCAGAGACCACTGTAAATAAAGATAAACCACCCAGAGACCACTGTAAATAAAGATAAACCACTGTAAATAAAGATAAACCACCCAGGAACCACTGTAAATAAAGATAAACCACCCAGGAACCACTGTAAACAAAGATAAACCACACAGGGACCACTGTAAATAAAGAGAAACCACCTGGGGACCGCTGTAAATAAAGATAAACCACCCAGAGACCACTGTAAATAAAGATAAACCACCCAGGGACCACTGTAAATAAAGATAAACCACCCGGGGACCACTGTAAATAAAGATATACCACCCAGGGACCACTGTAAATAAAGATAAACCACCCAGGGACCACTGTAAATAAAGATAAACCACCCAGGGAACACTGTAAATAAAGATAAACCACCCGGGGACCACTGTAAATAAAGATAAACCACCCAGGGACCACTGTAAATAAAGATAAACCACCCAGGGACCACTGTAAATAATGATAAACCACCCAGAGACCACTGTAAATAAAGATAAACCTCCCAGAGACCACTGTAAATAATGATAAACCACCCAGGGACCACTGTAAATAAAGATAAACCACCCAGGGACCACTGTAAATAAAGATAAACCCCCCGGGGACCACTGTAAATAAAGATAAACCACCCAGGGACCACTGTAAATAAAGATAAACCACCCAGGGACCACTGTAAATAAAGATAAACCACCCAGGAACCACTGTAAATAAAGATATACCACCCAGAGAGCTTTGTAAATAATGATAAACAACCCGGGAACCACTTTAAATAAGACATACTGCACAGTGCCCACTGTAAATAATGATATTCTAATCAGAGACCACAGTAAATAATGATATACTTCCAGGGATCACTGTAAATAAAGCTATACTGCCGAGGGACCACTGTAAATAAAGTCATACTACCCAGGGACTATTGTAAATAATGATATACTACACAGTGACCACTGTAAATAATATGAAGTCTTACAACACCAGGTTAAAGTCCAACAGGTTTGTTTCGATGTCACTAGCTTTCGGAGCGCTGCTCCTTCCTCAGGTGAATGAAGAGGTCTGTTCCAGAAACACATATATAGACAAATTCAAAGATGCCAAACAATGCTAGGAATGCGAGCATTAGCAGGTGATTAAATCTTTACAGATCCAGAGATGGGGTAACCCCAGGTTAAAGAGGTGTGAATTGTACCAAGCCAGGACAGTTGGTAGGATTTTGCAGGCCAGATGGTGGGTGATGAATGTAATGCGACATGAATCCCAGGTCCCGGTTGAGGCCGCATTCATGTGTGTGGAACTTGGCTATAAGTTTCTGCTCGGCGATCCTGCGTTGTGGCGGGTCCTGAAGGCCGCCTTGGAGAACGCTTACCCGGAGATCAGAGGCTGAATGCCCTTGACTGCTGAAGTGTTCCCCGACTGGAAGGAAACATTCCTGCCTGGTGATTGTTGCGCGATGTCCGTTCATTCGTTGTCGCAGCGTCTGCATGGTCTCGCCAATGTACCACGCTTCGGGACATCCTTTCCTGCAGCGTATGAGGTAGACAACGTTGGCCGAGTCGCACAAGTATGTACCGCGTACCTGGTGGGTGGTGTTCTCACGTGTAATAGTGGTATCCATGTCGATGATCTGGCACGTCTTGCAGAGATTGCCATGACAGGGTTGTGTGGTGTCGTGGTCACTGTTCTGAAGACTGGGTAGTTTGCTGCAAACAATGGTTCGTTTGTGGTTGTGCGGTTGTTTGAAGGCAAGTAGTGGGGGTGTGGGGATGACCTTGGCAAGATCTTCATCGTCATCAATGACGTGTTGAAGGCTGTCAAGAAGTTCTGCACACATGAGTGCGGCCTCAACCGGGACCTGGGATTCATGTCGCATTACATTCATCCCCCACCATCTGGCCTGCAAAATCCTACCAACTGTCCTGGCTTGATACAATTCACACCTCTTCAACCTGGGTTACCCCATCTCTGGATCTGTAAAGATTTAATCACCTGCTAATGCTCGCATTCCTAGCATTGTTTGGCATCTTTGCATTTGTCTATATATGTGTATCTGGAACAGACCTCTGCATTCACCTGGGGAAGGAGCAGCGCTCCGAAAGCTAGTGACATCGAAACAAACCTGTTGGACTTTAACCTGGTGTTGTAAGACTTCGTACTGTGCTCACCCCAGTCCAACGCCGGCATCTCCACATCACTGTAAATAATGATATTCTAACCAGAGACAACTGCAAATAATGATATATTACCCAGGGACCACTGTAAACAATGATATCCTGATCAGGGATCACTGTAAATTATGACATACAGCCTAGGTACCCATGTAAAAATGATATACTGCCCAGGGACCGCTGTAAATAATGATATACCAGCCAGTGACCACTGTAAATAATGATATTCTAATCAGAGACAACTGCAAATAATGATATATTACCCAGGGACCACTGTAAATAATGATATACTATCAGCGACTACTGTAAATAAAGACATACTACACAGGGACCATTGTAAATAATGATATACTACCCAGGGACCACTGTAAATAATGATCTACTACCCAGGGACCAATTTAAATAATTATTTACTACCCAGTGACCACTGCAAAGAATGATATACTACCAGGAACCACTGTAAATAGAGGTACACTCCCAGGGACCATTGTAAAGAAAGACATACTACACAGGGACCACTGTAAATAATTATTTACTACCCAGTGACCACTGTAAATAATTATATACTACCCTGGGACCACTATAAATAATGATACGTTGCCCAGAAACCACTGTAAATAATGTTAAACTATGCAGGGAACACTGAAAATAATGATATACAGCACAGGGGCCAATTTAAATAATGATATTTTACTCAGGGACAACTGTAAATAATGATATTCTACACCGGGACCAGTGTAAATAATGATATACTGCACAGGGACCACTGAAAATAATGAAATACTGCCCAGGGACCACTGTAAATAATGATATTCTACCCAGGGTCAAATGCAAATAATAATGTACTACACAGGCACAACTGTAAATAATGACATTCAGACCGGGGACCACTGTAAATGCTTATATTCTACCAGGGACTACAGTAAATAATGATTTACTACCCAGGGACCACTGCAGAAAATAATATACTACCGATGGACAACTATTAATAATGGTGAAGTGCCCATGGAACGCTGTAACTAATGATATTCTACCAAGGAACCACTGTAAATAATGATATACTGCCCAGGGGCCATTGTAAACAATGATATTCTACCCAGTGACCACTGTAAATAATGATATACTACCTAGGGACCACTGTAAATAATGATATTCTACACAGGGACCACTGTAAATAATGACAGACTGCCCAGGGACCTCTGTAAATAATTATATACTCACCAGGGACTACAATAAATAATGTTATACTACTCAGGGACCACTGTAAATAAAGATTTCTGCCCAGGGACCACTGTAAATAAAGACTTACTGCCCAGGGTCCACTGTAAATGATGATATACTACCAAGGGACCACTGTAAAGAATGATATACACCCCAGGGACCACTGTAAATAATGATATACTACCCAGGGACCACTGTAAATAATGATATGCTACCCAGGGACAACTGTAAATTGTGATATACTGCTCAGGGACCACTGCAAATAATGATGTACTGCACAGGGATCCCTGTAAATAACGAATCACTACCAGGGGCCCACTGTAAATAATGGTATACAACCTAGGGCCCACTGTAAATAATGATATACTGCCCATGGCCCACTGTAAATAATGATATACTGCCCAGGGACTACTGCATATAATGGTATACTGCCCAGGGACCACCGTAAATAATGATATACTTTCCACGGTTCAATGTAAATAATGATATACACCCGAGGGACCACTGTAATTATTCATGTACTACCCAAGGACCACTGTAAGTAATAACAAACGGCCCAGGGACCAGTGTAGATAATGATATTCGACCCAGGGACCACTGTAAATAATGATATTCTACTCAGGCACCACAGTAAATAATGAGATACTACCCAGGGACCACAGTAAATAATGAGATAATACCCAGGGACCACTGTAAATAATGCTATACTACGCAGGGAACACTGTAAATAATGAGATACTACCCAGGGACCACTGTAAATAATGACATTCTACCCAGGGACCACTGTAAATAATGATATTCTACACAGGGACCACTGTAAATAATCATCCACTGTCAAGAGATCACTGTAAATAATGATATACTGCCGAGGGACCACTGTCAATAATGGTATGCCACCCTGGAACCTTTGTAAATAATGGGATACTACCCAGCGACCACGGTAAATAATGACATACTACCCAGGGACCACTTTAAATAATCATATACTACCCGGAAACATTGTACATAATGGGATACTACCCAGTGACCACGGTAAATAATGACATACTACACAGGACCACTGTAAATAATGATATACTACCCTTGGACCACTGTAAATAATGATATACTATCCAGGGACCACTGTAAATAATGATATATTTCCCAGAGACCACTGTAAATAATGATATACGACCCAGGACTACTGTCAATAATGATATACTATGCAGAATCCACTGTAGATTAAGAGGTACTACACAGGGCACACTATAAATGATGACATAATGTCAAGGTACCACTGTAAATAATGATATATTTCCCAGAGACCACTGTAAATAATGATATCCCGCCCACGGACTACTGTCAATAATGATATACTATCCAGAATCCACTGTAAATTATGAGGTACGACACAGGGCACACTATAAATGATGACATAATATCCAGGGACCACTGTAAATCATGATGTATCACTCTGGGACCACTGTAGATAATACTACACTACACTGGGAACACTGTAAAGGATGATATACTACCCAGTGACCTGTGTAAATAATGACATACTACCCAGGGACCAGTGTAAATAATGATATACTTCCCAGGAACCGCGGTCAATGATGATATACTACCCAGAGCCCTCTGTGATTAATGATATATTGCCCTGGGACCACTGTAAATAATGATTTACTACCCAGGGACCACTGTAAGTAATGGTATACTGCCCAGGGACGACTGTGCTTAATGATATATTGCCCAGGGACCACTGTAAATAATGATATACTGCCCATGGACCACTGTGAATAAAGATGTACTGCACAGTGCACACTATAATTGATGACATACTGTCCAGGGACCACTGTAAATCATGATATACCACCCTGGGACCACTGTAAATAACGATATATTACGCAGGGACCACTGTAGAAAATAATATACTACCCAGGGACCACTGTAAATAATGATATCCTACCCAGGGACAACTGTAAATAATGATATAACACCCAGGGACAACTGTAAATAATGATATACTGCTCAGGGACCACTGTAAATAATGAAATACTACCAGGGGCCCTCTGTAAATAATGATATACAACGCAGGGACGACTGTATATTGGATATGATACCCAGGGTCCACTGTAAGTAATGAGATACTCCCCAGGGAACACTGTAAATAAAGATATACTGCCCACGGTCCACTGAAAATAACGATATACTGCCCTGGCGCCACTGTAAATAATGAAATACTATCCAGTGACCACTGTAAATGATGATAACTACCCACAGCCAATGTAAATAATAGTATACTACATCGACCAGTGTAAATAAGGATATAATACAAAGGGACAACTGTTCATAACGATTTACTCCCCAGGGATCACTGTAAATAATGATGTACTACCCAGGGATCACGGTAAGTAATGATGTACTACCCAGGGATCACGGTAAATAATGATGTACTACCCAGGGATCACGGTAAATAATGATGTACTACCCTGGGACCACTGTAAATAATGATATGCTACCGAGGGACCATTGTAGATACTGATATACTATCCAGTGACCACTGTAAATAATGATGTACTACCCAGCGACCACTGTAGATACTGATATTCTACCCAGGGTCCACTGTAAATATTGATATACTATCCAAGTACCACAGTAAATAATAATTAATATCCCAGGAGCCAGTGTAAATAATGATATTCTACCCAGGGTCCACTAAATATTGATATACTATCCAAGTACCACAGTAAATAGTGATTTAGTATCCAGGGACTACTGTAGATAATGGTATACTAGCCAGTGACCACTGTAAATAATGATATACTTTCCACGGTCCACTGTAAATCATCATATACACCCCAGGGACCACTGTAAATATTCATATACTACCCAAGGACCACTGTAAGTTATAACAAACTGCTCAGGGACCAGTGTAGATAATGATATCGACCCAGGGACCACTGTAAATAATGATATTCTACCCAGGAACCACTGTAAATAATGATGTACTACCCAGGGTACATTGTAAATAATGATATTCTACCCGTGGTCCACTGTAAATATTGATTTGCTCTCCAATAACCACAGTAAGTAATAATTAATATCACAGGAGCCAGTGTAAATAATGATATTCTACCCAGGGACCACTGTAAATATTGAGACATTACCCAGGGACCAATGTAAAGAATGATATATGACCCAGGGACCACTGTAAATAGAGATATTCTACCCAGGGACCACTGTAAATAATGATATTCTACCCAGGGACCACTTTAGAATAATGATATTCTACACAGGGACCACTTTAAACAATGATATAATAGTTCGAAGTCTTACAACAACAGGTTAAAGTCCAACAGGTTTGTTTCGATGTCACGAGCTTTCGGAGCGCTGCTCCTTCCTCAGGTGAATGAAGAGGTCTGTTCCAGAAACACATATATAGACAAATTCAAAGATGCCAAACAATGCTAGGAATGCGAGCATTAGCAGGTGATTAAATCTTTACAGATCCAGAGATGGGGTAACCCCAGGTTAAAGAGGTGTGAATTGTACCAAGCCAGGACAGTTGGTAGGATTTTGCAGGCCAGACGGTGGGGGATGACTGTAATGCAACACGAATACCAGGTCCCGGTTGAGGCCGCACTCATGTGTGCGGAACTTGGCTATAAGCTTCTGCTCGGCGATTCTGCGTTGTCGCGGGTCCTGAAGTCCGCCTTGGAGAACGCGTACCCGGAGATCAGAGGCTGAATGCCCTTGACTGCTGAAATGTTCCCCGACTGGAAGGGAACATTCCTGCCTGGTGATTGTTGCGCGATGTCCGTTCATTCGTTGTCGCAGCGTCTGCATGGTCTCGCCAATGTACCACGCTTCGGGACATCCTTTCTTGCAGCGTATGAGGTAGACAACGTTGGCCGAGTCGCACGAGTATGTACCGCGTACCTGGTGGGTGGTGTTCCCACGTGTAATGGTGGTATCCATGTCGATGATCTGGCACGTCTTGCAGAGATTGCCCTGACAGGGTTGTGTGGTGTCGTGGTCACTGTTCTGAAGACTGGGTAGTTTGCTGCAAACAATGGTTTGTTTGAGGTTGCGCGGTTGTTTGAAGGCAAGTAGTGGGGGTGTGGGGATGACCTTGGCAAGATATTCATCGTCATCAATGACGTGTTGAAGGCTGTGAAGAAGATGACGTAGTTTCTCCGCTCCGGGGAAGGACTGGACGACGAAGGGTATTCTGTCGGTTGTGTCCCATGTTTGTCTTCTGAGGAGGTCGGTACGGTTTTTCGCTGTGGCGCGTTCGAACTGTCAATCGATGAGTCGAGTGCCATATCCCGTTCGTACGAGGGCATATTTCAACGTCTGTAGATGCCTGTTACACTCCTCCTCGTCTGAGCAGATCCTGTGTATACGGAGCGCTTGTCCATAGGAGGTGGCTTCTTTAATGTGTTTAGGGTGGAAGCTGGAGAAGTGGAGCATCATGAGGTTATCCGTGGGTTTGCGGTAAAGCGAAGTGCTGAGGTGACCGTCCTTGATGGAGACGAGTGTGTCCAAGAATGCAACTGATTTTGGAGAGTAGTCCATGGTGAGTCTGATGGTTGGATGGAACTTATTAATGTCATTGTGTAGTCGTTTCAGTGATTCTTCGCCGTGGGTCCAAAGGAAAAAAATGTCATCGATGTATCTGGTGTATAACATCGGTTGAAGGTCCTGTGCGGTGAGTAGGTCCTGTTCAAACTTGTGCATGAAGATGTTGGCGTATTCGGGTGCTAATTTGGTCCCCATGGCTGTTCCGTGCGTCTGAATGAAGAACTTGTTGTCGAAGGTGAAGACGTTGTGATCCAGAATGAAGCGGATGAGTTGCAGAATTGCGTCTGGAGATTGGCAGTTGTCGGTGTTGAGTACTGAGGCTGTTGCAGCAATGCCGTCGTCATGGGGATGCTGGTGTAGAGTGCCGAGACGTCCATTATGACGAGGAATGTTCCTGGTTCAACTGGTCCATGGGTGCTGAGTTTCTGTAGGAAGTCCGTCGTGTCGCGACAGAAGCTGGGCGTACCTTGTACGATGGGTTTCAAGATGCCCTCGATGTAGCCAGAGAGGTTCTCACACAGGGTCCCATTGCCTGAAACGATTGGGCGGCCTGGTGTGTTGGCCTTATGTATTTTCGGGAGGCAGTAGAGATCTCCAATGCGGGGAGTACGTGGGATGAGAGCACGTAGGGTGCTCTGAAGATCTGGATGCAAGGTCTTGAACAGTCTGTTAAGTTGGCGGATGTGTTCCTTGGTCGGATCTGCGGGTAACTGTCTGTAGTGTTCTTGGTTGTTCAGTTGTCGGTATACTTCTTTGCAGTAGTCCGTTCTGTTCAGTACGACAGTGGCCCCTCCTTTGTCTGCTGGTTTGATGACGATGCTGTGGTTGGTCTTGAGAGCGCGGATGGCATTGCGTTGTGCTTGGGTGACGTTCGGGGCTGTGTTGTGAATGCGACTGATGAATCTGGCATTGACGCGACTCCTGACGGCTTGAGCATACATGTCGAGTCTAAGGCAGCTGCCTTCCGGAGGGGTCCTCCGGAATGAGAGGGAATGAGACCGGGAATGAGACCTCTTCATTCACCTGAGGAAGGAGCAGCGCTCCGAAAGCGAGTGACATCGAAACAAACCTGTTGGACTTTAACCTGGTGTTGTAAGACTTCGTACTGTGCTCACCCCAGTCCAACGCCGGCATCTCCACATCAATGATATCATACCCAGTGACCACGGTAAATAATGATACACTACCCAGGGACCACTGTAAATATTGATATACTATCCAGGGACCACTGTAAATATTGATATACTATCCAGGGACCACGGAAAATAATGATGTACTACCTACGGTACATTGTAAATAATGATATTCTACCCGTGGTCCACTGTAAATATTGATATACAATCCAAGTACCACAGTAAATAATAATTAATATCCCAGGAGCCACTGTAAATGATGATATTCTACACAGGGACCACTGTAAATAATGATATTGCACGCCGGGACCACTGTTAATATTTATAAATAACCAGGGCGCTGTAAATATTGAGACATTCCCAGGGAACAATGTAACTAATGATATATTACCCAGGGACCACTGTAAATAATAATATTCTACCCAGTGACCACTGTAAATAATGATACACTACCCAGGGACCACTGTAAATAATGATATTCTACACAGGGACCACTGTAAATAATGATATTGTAAGCCGGGACCTCTGTTAATATTTATAAATAGCCAGGGCGCTGTAAATATTGAGACATTACCCAGGGAACAATGTAACTAATGATATATTACCCAGGGACCACTGTAAATAATGATATTCTACCCAGTGACCACTGTAAATAATGATATTCTACACAGGGACCACTGTAAATAATGATATTGCACGCCGGGACCTCTGTTAATATTTATAAATAGCCAGGGCGCTGTAAATGTTGAGACATTACCCAGGGAACAATGTAACTAATGATATATTACCCAGGGACCACTGTAAATAATGATATTCTACCCAGTGACCACTGTAAATAATGATACACTAACCAGGGACCACTGTAAATAATCATATTCTACACAGGGACCACGTTAAACAATGATATAATACCCAGGGATCACTGTAAATAATGATATACTACACAGGGAACACTGTAAATAATGATGTTCTACCCAGGGACCACTTTGAACAAATCTAATACCCAGGGACCACGGTAAATAATGATATTCTACCCGTGGTCCACTGTAAATATTGATATACTATCCAAGTACCGCAGTAAATAATAATTAATATCGCAAGAGCCAGTGTAAATGCTGCTATTCTACCCAGGGACCACTGTAAATATTTAATGTCGTGCTCTTTTTAATTTTACATTCTTCACTGTAGGGCCCTGTTTCATTGTACCGTATTTAATGTCGGGCTATGTTTAATTTTACCTTGTTGCTTGTAGGGCACTGTTTCATTGTACCGTATTTAATATCGGGCTGTGTTTAATTTTACCATGTTCACTGTAGGTCACTGTTTCATTGCACCGTATTTAATGTCGGGCTGTGTTTAATTTTACATTGTTCAGTGTAGGGCACTGTTTCATTTTACCGTATTTAATGTCGGGCTCTGTTTAATTTTACATTGTTCAGTGTAGGGCACTGTTTCATTGTACTGTATTTAATGTCGGGCTGTGTTTAATTTTACATTGTTCAGTGTAGGGCACTGTTTCATTGTACCGTATTTAATGTCGGGCTGTGTTTAATTTTACCTTGCTCAGTGTAGGGCACTGTTTCATTTTACCGTATTTAATGTCGGGCTGTGTTTAATTGTACATTGTTCACTGTAGGGCACTGTTTCATTGTACCGTATTTAATGTCGGGCTGTGTTTAATTTTACCTTGCTCAGTGGAGGGCACTGTTACATTGTACTGTATTTAATGTCGTGCTCCGTTTAATTTTACATTGTTCACTGTAGGGGACTGTTACATTGTACTGTATTTAATGTCGTGCTCTGTTTAATTTTACTTTGTTCACTGTCGGGCACTGTTTCATTGTACCGTATTTAATGTCGGGCTGTGTTTAATTTTACATTCTTCACTGTAGGGCATTGTTTCATTGTGCTGTATTTAATGTTGGGCTCTGTTTAATTTTACCTTGTTCACTGTCGGGCACTGTTTCCTTGTCCCGTATTTAATGTCGGGCTCTGTTTAATGTTACATGGTTCAGTGTAGGGCACTGTTTCATTGTACTGTATTTAATGTCGGGCTCTGTTTAAATTTGCCTTGTTTACTGTAGGTCACTGTTTCATTGTACTGTATTTAATGTCGGGCTCTGTTTAATTTTACCTTGTTCACTGTAGGGCACTGTTTCATTTTACCGTATTTAATGTCGGGCTGTGTTTAACTTTACATTGTTCACTGTAGGACATTGTTTCATTGTACCGTATTTAATGTCGGGCTCTGTTTAATTTTGCCTTGTTTACTGTAGGTCACTGTTTCATTGTACTGTATTTAATGCCGGGCTGTGTTTAATTTTACATTGTTCAGTGTAGGGCACTGATTCATTGTACCGTATTTAATGCCGGGCTGTGTTTAATTTTACATTGTTCAGTGTAGGGCACTGTTTCATTCTACCGTATTTAATGTTGGGCTCTGTTTAATTTTACCTTGTTGCTTGTAGGGCACTGTTTCATTGTACCGTATTTAATGTCGAGCTGTGTTTAATTTTACATTGTTCACTGTAGGGCACTGTTTCATTGTACCGTATTTAATGTCGGGCTCTGTTTAATTTTACGTTGTTCACTGTCGGGCACTGTTTCATTGTACCGTATTTAATGTCGGGCTCTGTTTAATTTTACATTGTTGCTGGTCGGGCACTGATTCATTGTACCGTATTTAATGTCGGGCTGTGTTTAATTTTACATTGTTCACTGTAGGGCACTGTTTCATTGTACCGTATTTAATGTCGGGCTCTGTTTAATTTTACTTTGTTCAGTGTAGGGCACTGTTTCATTGTGCTGTATTTAATGTTGGGCTCTGTTTAATTTTTCCTTGTTCACTATCGGGCACTGTTTCATTGTACTGTATTTAATGTCGGGCTCTGTTTAATTTTACCTTGTTCAGTGTAGGGCACTGTTTCATTGATCTGTATTTAATGTCGGTCTCTATTTAATTATACTATGTTAACTGTAGGGCACTGTTTCATTGTACTGTATTTAATGTTGGTCTCTGTTTAATTTTACCTTGTACACTGTAGGGCACTGTTTCGTTGTACTGTATTTAATGTCGGGCTCTGTTTAATTTTACTTTGTACTGTAGGGCACTGTTTCATTGTACCGTATATAATGTCGGGCTCTGTTTAATTTTACATTGGTCAGTGAAGGGCACTGTCATTGTACTGTATTTAATGTCGGGTTCTGTTTAATTTTACATTGTTCAGTGTAGGGCACTGTTTCATTGTACTGTATTTAATGTCGGTCTCTGTTTAATTATACTAAGTTTACTGTAGGGCACTGTTTCATTGGACTGTATTTAATGTCGGGCTCTGTTTATTTTTACCTTGTACACTGTAGGGCACAGTTTCATTGTACCGTATTTAATGTCGGGCACTGCTTAATTTTACTTTGTTCACTGTAGGGCACTGTTTCATTGTACTGTATTTAATGTCGGGCTGTGTTTAATTTTACATTGTTCACTGTAGGGCACTGTTTCATTGTACCGTATTTAATGTTGGGCTCTGTTTAATTTTACCTTGTTCACTGTCGGGCACTGTTTCATTGTCCCGTATTTAATGTCGGGCTCTGTTTAATTTTACATTATTCAGTGTAGGGCACTGTTTCATTGTACCGTATTTAATGCCGGGCTATGTTTAATTTTACATTGTTCAGTGTAGGGCACTGTTTCATTGTACTGTATTTAATGTCGGGATCTGTTTAATTTTACCTTGTTCACTGTCGGGCACTGTTTCATTGTACCGTATTTAATGTCGGGCTCTGTTTAATTTTACATTGTTGCTGGTCGGGCACTGATTCATTGTACCGTATTTAATGTCGGGCTGTGTTTAATTTTACATTGTTCACTGTAGGGCACTGTTTCATTGTACCGTATTTAATGTCGGGCTCTGTTTAATTTTACTTTGTTCAGTGTAGGGCACTGTTTCATTGTGCTGTATTTAATGTTGGGCTCTGTTTAATTTTTCCTTGTTCACTATCGGGCACTGTTTCGTTGTCCCGTATTTAATGTCGGGCTCTGTTTAATGTTACATTGTTCAGTGTAGGGCACTGTTTCATTGTACTGTATTTAATGTCGGGCTCTGTTTAATTTTGCCTTGTTTACTGTAGGTCACTGTTTCATTGTACTGTATTTAATGTCGGGCTCTGTTTAATTTTACCTTGTTCAGTGTAGGGCACTGTTTCATTGATCTGTATTTAATGTCGGTCTCTATTTAATTATACTATGTTAACTGTAGGGCACTGTTTCATTGTACTGTATTTAATGTTGGTCTCTGTTTAATTTTACCTTGTACACTGTAGGGCACTGTTTCGTTGTACTGTATTTAATGTCGTGCTCTGTTTAATTTTACTTTGTACTGTAGGGCACTTTTTCATTGTACCGTATATAATGTCGGGCTCTGTTTAATTTTACATTGGTCAGTGTAGGGCACTGTTTCATTGTACTGTATTTAATGTCGGGTTCTGTTTAATTTTACATTGTTCAGTGTAGGGCACTGTTTCATTGTACTGTATTTAATGTCGGTCTCTGTTTAATTATACTAAGTTTACTGTAGGGAACTGTTTCATTGGACTGTATTTAATGTCGGGCTCTGTTTATTTTTACCTTGTACACTGTAGTGCACAGTTTCATTGTACCGTATTTAATGTCGGGCACTGCTTAATTTTACTTTGTACACTGTAGGGCACTGTTTCATTGTACCGTATTTAATGTCGGGCTCTGTTTAATTTTACCTTGTTCACTGTCGGGCACTGTTTCATTGTCCCGTATTTAATGTCGGGCTCTGTTTAATTTTACATTATTCAGTGTAGGGCACTGCTTCATTGTACCGTATTTAATGCCGGGCTATGTTTAATTTTACATTGTTCAGTGTAGGGCACTGATTCATTGTACCGTATTTAATGCCGGGCTGTGTTTAATTTTACATTGTTCAGTTTAGGGCACTGTTTCATTGTACCGTATTTAATCTCGAGCTCTGTTTAATTTTACATTGTAGCTTGTAGCGCACTGTTTCATTGTACTTTATTTAATGTCGGGCTCTGTTTAATTTTGCCTTGTTTACTGTAGGTCACTGTTTCATTGTACTGTATTTAATGTCGGGCTCTGTTTGATTTAACCTTGTTCAGTGTAGGTCACTGTTTCATTGTACTGTATTTAATGTCGGGCTGTGTTTAATTTTACATTGTTCACTGTAGGGCACTGTTTCATTGAACTGTATTTAATGTCGGGCTGTGTTTAATTTTACCTTGTTGCTTGTAGGGCACTGTTTCATTGTACCGTATTTAATGTCGGGCTCTGTTTAATTTTACCTTGTTCACTGTAGGGCACTGTTTCATTGTGCTGTATTTAATGTCGGTCTCTGTTTAATTTTACCTTGTTGACTGTAGGGCACTGATTCATTGTACTGTATTTAATGTCGGGCTCTGTTTAATTTTACATTGTTCAGTGTAGGGCACTGTTTCATTGTACCGTATTTAATGTCGGGCTCTGTTTAATTTTACATTGTTCACTGTAGGGCACTGTTTCATTGTACCGTATTTAATGTCGGCCTCTGTTTAATTTTACCTTGTTCACTGGAGGGGACTGTTTCATTGTCCCGTATTTAATGTCGGCCTCTGTTTAATTTTACATTGTTCAGTGTAGGGCACTGTTTCATTGTGCTGTATTTAATGTCGGGCTGTGTTTAATTTTACATTGTTCAGTGTAGGGCACTGTTTCATTGTGCTGTATTTAATGTCGGGCTGTGTTTAATTTTACATTGTTCAGTGTAGGGCACTGTTTCATTGTACCGTATTTAATGTCGGGCTCTGTTTAATTTTACATTGTTCACTGTAGGGCACTGTTTCATTGTACCGTATTTAATGTCGGCCTCTGTTTAATTTTACCTTGTTCACTGGAGGGCACTGTTTCATTGTCCCGTATTTAATGTCGGGCTCTGTTTAATGTTACATTGTTCAGTGTAGGGCACTGTGTCATTGTACCGAATTTAATGTCGGGCTCTGTTTAATTTTACCTTGTTCACTGTAGGGCACTGTTTCATTGTACCGAATTTAATGTCGGGCTCTGTTTAATTTTACATTGTTCACATTAGGGCCCTGTTTCATTGTACTGTATTTAATGTCGGGCTCTGTTTAATTTTACGTTGTTCACTGTCGGGCACTGTTTCATTGTACTGTATTTAATGTCGGGCTCTGTTTAATTTTACATTGTTGCTGGTCGGGCACTGATTCATTGTACCGTATTTAATGTCGGTCTGTGTTTAATTTTACATTGTTCACTGTAGGGAACTGTTTCATTGTACCGTATTTAATGTCGGGCTCTGTTTAATTTTACCTTGTTCAGTGTAGGGCACTGTTTCATTGTGCTGTATTTAATGTTGGGCTCTGTTTAATTTTTCCTTGTTCACTGTCGGGCACTGTTTCGTTGTCCCGTATTTAATGTCGGGCTCTGTTTAATGTTACATTGTTCAGTGTAGGGCACTGTTTCATTGTACCGTATTTAATGTCGGGCTCTGATTAATTTTACATTGTTCACTGTAGGGCACTGTTTCATTGTACCGTATTTAATGTCGGCCTCTGTTTAATTTTACCTTGTTCACTGGAGGGCACTGTTTCATTATCCCGTATTTAATGTCGGCCTCTGTTTAATTTTACATTGTTCAGTGTAGGGCACTGTTTCATTGTGCTGTATTTAATGTCGGGCTGTGTTTAATTTTACATTGTTCAGTGTAGGGCACTGATTCATTGTACTGTATTTAATGTCGGGCTGTGTTTAATTTTACATTGTTCAGTGTAGGGCACTGTTTCATTGTACCGTATTTAATGTCGGGCTCTGTTTAATTTTACATTGTTCACTGTAAGGCACTGTTTCATTGTACCATATTTAATGTCGGCCTCTGTTTAATTTTACCTTGTTCACTGGAGGGCACTGTTTCATTGTCCCGTATTTAATGTCGGGCTCTGTTTAATGTTACATTGTTCAGTGTAGGGCACTGTTTCATTGTACTGTATTTAATGTCGGGCTCTGTTTAATTTTACCTTGTTCACTGTAGGGCACTGTTTCATTGTACCGTATTTAATGTCGGGCTCTGTTTAATTTTACATTGTTCACATGAGGGCCCTGTTTCATTGTACCGTATTTAATGTCGGGCTGTGTTTAATTGTACATTGTTCACTGTAGGGCACTGTTTCATTGTACCGTATTTAATGTCGGGCTGTGTTTAATTTTACCTTGCTCAGTGGAGGGCACTATTACATTTTACTGTATTTAATGTCGTGCGCCGTTTAATTTTACATTGTTCACTGTAGGGGACTGTTACATTGTACTGTATTTAATGTCGTGCTCTGTTTAATTTTACTTTGTTCACTGTCGGGCACTGGTTCATTGTACCGTATTTAATGTCGGGCTGTGTTTAATTTTACATTCTTCACTGTCGGGCATTGTTTCATTGTGCTGTATTTAATGTTGGGCTCTGTTTAATTTTACCTTGTTCACTGTCGGGCACTGTTTCCTTGTCCCGTATTTAATGTCGGGCTCTGTTTAATGTTACATTGTTCAGTGTAGAGCACTGTTTCATTGTACTGTATTTAATGTCGGGCTCTGTTTAATTTTGCCTTGTTTACTGTAGGGCATTGTTTCATTGTGCTGTATTTAATGCTGGGCTCTGTTTAATTTTACCTTGTTCACTGTCGGGCACTGTTTCATTGTCCCGTTTTTAATGTCGGGCTCTGTTTAATTTTACATTATTCAGTGTAGGGCACTGTTTCATTGTACCGTATTTAATGTCGGGCTCTGTTTAATTTTGCCTTGTTTACTGTAGGTCAC
The DNA here is from genome assembly GCF_047496885.1 of Scyliorhinus torazame. Lineage (NCBI taxonomy): Eukaryota > Metazoa > Chordata > Chondrichthyes > Carcharhiniformes > Scyliorhinidae > Scyliorhinus > Scyliorhinus torazame. The sequence goes on from NW_027308411.1 coordinate 101,541, forward strand.
TGTTTCATTGTACTGTATTTAATGCCGGGCTGTGTTTAATTTTACATTGTTCAGTGTAGGGCACTGATTCATTGTACCGTATTTAATGCCGGGCTGTGTTTAATTTTACATTGTTCAGTGTAGGGCACTGTTTCATTCTACCGTATTTAATGTTGGGCTCTGTTTAATTTTACCTTGTTGCTTGTAGGGCACTGTTTCATTGTACCGTATTTAATGTCGAGCTGTGTTTAATTTTACATTGTTCACTGTAGGGCACTGTTTCATTGTACCGTATTTAATGTCGGGCTCTGTTTAATTTTATGTTGTTCACTGTCGGGCACTGTTTCATTGTACCGTATTTAATGTCGGGCTCTGTTTAATTTTACATTGTTGCTGGTCGGGCAATGATTCATTGTACCGTATTTAATGCCGGGCTGTGTTTAATTTTACCTTGTTCAGTGTAGGGCACTGTTTCATTGTGCTGTATTTAATGTTGGGCTCTGTTTAATTTTTCCTTGTTCACTGTCGGGCACTGTTTCGTTGTCCCGTATTTAATGTCGGGCTCTGTTTAATGTTACATTGTTCAGTGTAGGGCACTGTTTCATTGTACTGTATTTAATGTCGGGCTCTGTTTAATTTTGCCTTGTTTACTGTAGGTCACTGTTTCATTGTACTGTATTTAATGTCGGGCTCTGTTTAATTTTACCTTGTTCAGTGTAGGGCACTGTTTCATTGATCTGTATTTAATGTCGGTCTCTATTTAATTATACTAAGTTTACTGTAGGGCACTGTTTCATTGGACTGTATTTAATGTCGGGCTCTGTTTATTTTTACCTTGTACACTGTAGGGCACAGTTTCATTGTACCGTATTTAATGTCGGGCTCTGTTTAATTTTACTTTGTACTGTAGGGCACTGTTTCATTGTACCGTATTTAATGTCGGGCACTGATTAATTTTACATTGTTCACTGTAGGGCACTGTTTCATTGTACTGTATTGAATGTCGGGCTCTGTTTAATTTTACCTTGTTCACTGTCGGGCACTGTTTCATTGTCCCGTATTTAATGTCGGGCTCTGTTTAATTTTACAATATTCAGTGTAGGGCACTGTTTCATTGTACCGTATTTAATGCCAGGCTATGTTTAATTTTACATTGTTCAGTGTAGGGCACTGATTCATTGTACCGTATTTAATGCCAGGCTATGTTTAATTTTACATTGTTCAGTGTAGGGCACTGTTTCATTGTACCGTATTTAATGTCGGGCTGTGTTTAATTTTACATTGTTCAGTGTAGGGCACTGTTTCATTGTACCGTATTTAATGCCGGGCTGTGTTTAATTTTACATTGTTCAGTGTAGGGCACTGTTTCATTGTTCCGTATTTAATGTCGAGCTCTGTTTAATTTTACATTGTAGCTTGTAGCGCACTGTTTCATTGTACTTTATTTAATGTCGGGCTCTGTTTAATTTTGCCTTGTTTACTGTAGGTCACTGTTTCATTGTACTGTATTTAATGTCGGGCTCTGTTTGATTTAACCTTGTTCAGTGTAGGTCACTGTTTCATTGTACTGTATTTAATGTCGGGCTGTGTTTAATTTTACATTGTTCACTGTTGGGCACTGTTTCATTGAACTGTATTTAATGTCGGGCTGTGTTTAATTCTACCTTGTTGCTTGTAGGGCACTGTTTCATTGTACCGTATTTAATGTCGGGCTCTGTTTAATTTTACCTTGTTCACTGTAGGGCACTGTTTCATTGTGCTGTATTTAATGTCGGTCTCTGTTTAATTTTACCTTGTTGACTGTAGGGCACTGTTTCATTGTCCCGTATTTAATGTCGGCCTCTGTTTAATTTTACATTGTTCAGTGTAGGGTACTGTTTCATTGTGCTGTATTTAATGTCGGGCTGTGTTTAATTTTACATTGTTCAGTGTAGGGCACTGTTTCATTGTGCTGTATTTAATGTCGGGCTGTGTTTAATTTTACATTGTTCAGTGTAGGGCACTGTTTCATTGTACCGTATTTAATGTCGGGCTCTGTTTAATTTTACATTTTTCACTGTAGGGCACTGTTTCATTGTACCGTATTTAATGTCGGCCTCTGTTTAATTTTACATTGTTCACTGTAGTGCACTGTTTCATTGTACTGTATTTAATGTTGGGCTCTGTTTAATTTTACCTTGTTCACTGTCGGGCACTGTTTCCTTGTCCCGTATTTAATGTCGGGCTCTGTTTAATGTTACATTGTTCAGTGTAGAGCACTGTTTCATTGTACTGTATTTAATGTCGGGCTCTGTTTAATTTTGCCTTGTTTACTGTAGGTCACTGTTTCATTGTACTGTATTTAATGTCGGGCTCTGTTTAATTTTACCTTGTTCACTGTAGGGCACTGTTTCATTTTACCGTATTTAATGTCGGGCTGTGTTTAACTTTACATTGTTCACTGTAGGGCATTGTTTCATTGTGCTGTATTTAATGCTGGGCTCTGTTTAATTTTACCTTGTTCACTGTCGGGCACTGTTTCATTGTCCCGTTTTTAATGTCGGGCTCTGTTTAATTTTACATTATTCAGTGTAGGGCACTGTTTCATTGTACCGTATTTAATGTCGGGCTCTGTTTAATTTTGCCTTGTTTACTGTAGGTCACTGTTTCATTGTACTGGATTTAATGCCGGGCTGTGTTTAATTTTACATTGTTCAGTGTAGGGCACTGATTCATTGTACCGTATTTAATGCCGGGCTGTGTTTAATTTTACATTGTTCAGTGTAGGGCACTGTTTCATTCTACCGTATTTAATGTTGGGCTCTGTTTAATTTTACCTTGTTGCTTGTAGGGCACTGTTTCATTGTACCGTATTTAATGTCGAGCTGTGTTTAATTTTACATTGTTCACTGTAGGGCACTGTTTCATTGTACCGTATTTAATGTCGGGCTCTGTTTAATTTTACGTTGTTCACTGTCGGGCACTGTTTCATTGTACCGAATTTAATGTCGGGCTCTGTTATTTTTTACATTGTTGCTGGTCGGGCAATGATTCATTGTACCGTATTTAATGTCGGGCTGTGTTTAATTTTACATTGTTCACTGTAGGGCACTGTTTCATTGTGCTGTATTTAATGTTGGGCTCTGTTTAATTTTTCCTTGTTCACTGTCGGGCACTGTTTCGTGGTCCCGTATTTAATGTCGGGCTCTGTTTAATGTTACATTGTTCAGTGTAGGGCACTGTTTCATTGTACTGTATTTAATGTCGGGCTCTGTTTAATTTTGCCTTGTTTACTGTAGGTCACTGTTTCATTGTACTGTATTTAATGTCGGGCTCTGTTTAATTTTACCTTGTTCAGTGTAGGGCACTGTTTCATTGATCTGTATTTAATGTCGGTCTCTATTTAATTATACTAAGTTTACTGTAGGGCACTGTTTCATTGGACTGTATTTAATGTCGGGCTCTGTTTATTTTTACCTTGTACACTGTAGGGCACAGTTTCATTGTACCGTATTTAATGTCGGGCTCTGTTTAATTTTACTTTGTACTGTAGGGCACTGTTTCATTGTACCGTATTTAATGTCGGGCACTGATTAATTTTACATTGTTCACTGTAGGGCACTGTTTCATTGTACTGTATTGAATGTCGGGCTCTGTTTAATTTTACCTTGTTCACTGTCGGGCACTGTTTCATTGTCCCGTATTTAATGTCGGGCTCTGTTTAATTTTACATTATTCAGTGTAGGGCACTGTTTCATTGTACCGTATTTAATGCCAGGCTATGTTTAATTTTACATTGTTCAGTGTAGGGCACTGATTCATTGTACCGTATTTAATGCCGGGCTGTGTTTAATTTTACATTGTTCAGTGTAGGGCACTGTTTCATTGTACCGTATTTAATGCCGGGCTGTGTTTAATTTTACATTGTTCAGTGTAGGGCACTGTTTCATTGTTCCGTATTTAATGTCGAGCTCTGTTTAATTTTACATTGTAGCTTGTAGCGCACTGTTTCATTGTACTTTATTTAATGTCGGGCTCTGTTTAATTTTGCCTTGTTTACTGTAGGTCACTGTTTCATTGTACTGTATTTAATGTCGGGCTCTGTTTGATTTAACCTTGTTCAGTGTAGGTCACTGTTTCATTGTACTGTATTTAATGTCGGGCTGTGTTTAATTTTACATTGTTCACTGTTGGGCACTGTTTCATTGAACTGTATTTAATGTCGGGCTGTGTTTAATTCTACCTTGTTGCTTGTAGGGCACTGTTTCATTGTACCGTATTTAATGTCGGGCTCTGTTTAATTTTACCTTGTTCACTGTAGGGCACTGTTTCATTGTGCTGTATTTAATGTCGGTCTCTGTTTAATTTTACCTTGTTGACTGTAGGGCACTGTTTCATTGTCCCGTATTTAATGTCGGCCTCTGTTTAATTTTACATTGTTCAGTGTAGGGTACTGTTTCATTGTGCTGTATTTAATGTCGGGCTGTGTTTAATTTTACATTGTTCAGTGTAGCGCACTGTTTCATTGTGCTGTATTTAATGTCGGGCTGTGTGTAATTTTACATTGTTCAGTGTAGGGCACTGTTTCATTGTACCGTATTTAATGTCGGGCTCTGTTTAATTTTACATTTTTCACTGTAGGGCACTGTTTCATTGTACCGTATTTAATGTCGGCCTCTGTTTAATTTTACCTTGTTCACTGGAGGGCACTGTTTCATTGTCACGTATTTAATGTCGGGCTCTGTTTAATGTTACATTGTTCAGTTTAGGGCACTGTTTCATTGTACTGTATTTAATGTCGGGCTCTGTTTAATTTTACCTTGTTCACTGTAGGGCACTGTTTCATTGTACTGTATTTAATGTCGGGCTCTGTTTAATTTTACATTGTTCACATTAGGGCCCTGTTTCATTGTACTGTATTTAATGTCGGGCTCTGTTTAATTTTACGTTGTTCACTGTCGGGCACTGTTTCATTGTACCGTATTTAATGTCGGGCTCTGTTTAATTTTACATTGTTGCTGGTCGGGCACTGATTCATTGTACCGTATTTAATGTCGGGCTGTGTTTAATTTTACATTGTTCACTGTAGGGCACTGTTTCATTGTACCGTATTTAATGTCGGGCTCTGTTTAATTTTATCTTGTTCAGTGTAGGGCACTGTTTCATTGTGCTGTATTTAATGTTGGGCTCTGTTTAATTTTTCCTTGTTCACTGTCGGGCACTGTTTCATTGTCCCGTATTTAATGTCGGGCTCTGTTTAATGTTACATTGTTCAGTGTAGGGCACTGTTTCATTGTACCGTATTTAATGTCGGGCTCTGTTTAATTTTACATTGTTCACTGTAGGGCACTGTTTCATTGTCCCGTATTTAATGTCGGCCTCTGTTTAATTTTACATTGTTTAGTGTAGGGCACTGTTTCATTGTGCTGTATTTAATGTCGGGCTGTGTTTAATTTTACATTGTTCAGTGTAGGGCACTGTTTCGTTGTGCTGTATTTAATGTCGGCTGTGTTTAATTTTACATTGTTCAGTGTAGGGCACTCTTTCATTGTACCGTATTTAATGTCGGGCTCTGTTTAATTTTACATTGTTCACTGTAGGGCACTGTTTCATTGTACTGTATTTAATGTCGGGCTCTGTTTAATTTTACCTTGTTCACTGTAGGGCACTGTTTCATTGTACCGTATTTAATGTCGGGCTCTGTTTAATTTTACATTGTTCACATTAGGGCCCTGTTTCATTGTACTGTATTTAATGTCGGGCTCTGTTTAATTTTACGTTGTTCACTGTCGGGCACTGTTTCATTGTACCGTATTTAATGTCGGGCTCTGTTTAATTTTACATTGTTGCTGGTCGGGCACTGATTCATTGTACCGTATTTAATGTCGGCCTCTGTTTAATTTTACCTTGTTCAGTGCAGGGCACTGTTTCATTGTACTGTATTTAATGTCGGGCTCTGTTTAATTTTACCTTGTTCACTGTAGGGCACTGTTTCATTGTACCGTATTTAATGTCGGGCTCTGTTTAATTTTACATTGTTCACATTAGGGCCCTGTTTCATTGTACTGTATTTAATGTCGGGCTCTGTTTAATTTTACGTTGTTCACTGTAGGTCACTGTTTCATTGTACCGTATTTAATGTCGGGCTGTGTTTAATTTTACATTGTTCACTGTAGGGCACTGTTTCATTGTACCGTATTTAATGTCGGGCTCTGTTTAATTTTACCTTGTTCAGTGTAGGGCACTGTTTCATTGTGCTGTATTTAATGTTGGGCTCTGTTTAATTTTTCCTTGTTCACTGTCGGGCACTGTTTCGTTGTCCCGTATTTAATGTCGGGCTCTGTTTAATGTTACATTGTTCAGTGTAGGGCACTGTTTCATTGTACCGTATTTAATGTCGGGCTCTGTTTAATTTTACATTGTTCACTGTAGGGCACTGTTTCATTGTACCGTATTTAATGTCGGCCTCTGTTTAATTTTCCCTTGTTCACTGGAGGGCACTGTTTCATTGTCCCGTATTTAATGTCGGCCTCTGTTTAATTTTACATTGTTCAGTGTAGGGCACTGTTTCATTGTGCTGTATTTAATGTCGGGCTGTGTTTAATTTTACATTGTTCAGTGTAGGGCACTGTTTCATTGTGCTGTATTTAATGTCGGGCTGTGTTTAATTTTACATTGTTCAGTGTAGGGCACTGTTTCATTGTACCGTATTTAATGTCGGGCTCTGTTTAATTTTACATTGTTCACTGTAGGGCACTGTTTCATTGTCCCGTATTTAATGTCGGGCTGTGTTTAATTTTACATTGTTCAGTGTAGGGCACTGTTTCATTGTACTGTATTTAATGTCGGGCTCTGTTTAATTTTACCTTGTTCACTGTAGGGCACTGTTTCATTGTACCGTATTTAATGTCGGGCTCTGTTTAATTTTACATTGTTGCTGGTCGGGCACTGATTCATTGTACCGTATTTAATGTCGGGCTGTGTTTAATTTTACATTGTTCACTGTAGGGCACTGTTTCATTGTACCGTATTTAATGTCGGGCTCTGTTTAATTTTACCTTGTTCAGTGTAGGGCACTGTTTCATTGTGCTGTATTTAATGTTGGGCTCTGTTTAATTTTTCCTTGTTCACTGTCGGGCACTGTTTCATTGTCCCGTATTTAATGTCGGGCTCTGTTTAATGTTACATTGTTCAGTGTAGGGCACTGTTTCATTGTACCGTATTTAATGTCGGGCTCTGTTTAATTTTACATTGTTCACTGTAGGGCACTGTTTCATTGTACCGTATTTAATGTCGGCCTCTGTTTAATTTTACCTTGTTCACTGGAGGGCACTGTTTCATTGTCCCGTATTTAATGTCGGCCTCTGTTTAATTTTACATTGTTCAGTGTAGGGCACTGTTTCATTGTGCTGTATTTAATGTCGGGCTGTGTTTAATTTTACATTGTTCAGTGTAGGGCACTGTTTCATTGTGCTGTATTTAATGTCGGGCTGTGTTTAATTTAACATTGTTCAGTGTAGGGCACTCTTTCATTGTACCGTATTTAATGTCGGCCTCTGTTTAATTTTACCTTGTTCACTGGAGGGCACTGTTTCATTGTACCGTATTTAATGTCGGCCTCTGTTTAATTTTACCTTGTTCAGTGTAGGGCACTGTTTCATTGTACTGTATTTAATGTCGGGCTCTGTTTAATTTTACCTTGTTCACTGTCGGGCACTGTTTCATTGTACCGTATTTAATGTCGGGCTCTGTTTAATTTTACATTGTTCACATTAGGGCCCTGTTTCATTGTACTGTATTTAATGTCGGGCTCTGTTTAATTTTACGTTGTTCACTGTCGGGCACTGTTTCATTGTACCGTATTTAATGTCGGGCTCTGTTTAATTTTACATTGTTGCTGGTCGGGCACTGATTCATTGTACCGTATTGAATGTCGGGCTCTGTTTAATTTTACATTGTTCACTGTAGGGCACTGTTTCATTGTACCGTATTTAATGTCCGGCTCTGTTTAATTTTGCCTTGTTTACTGTAGGTCACTGTTTCATTGTACTGTATTTAATGTCGGGCTCTGTTTAATTTTACCTTGTTCAGTGTAGGGCACTGTTTCGTTGTACTGTATTTAATGTCGTGCTCTGTTTAATTTTACTTTGTACTGTAGGGCACTGTTTCATTGTACCGTATATAATGTCGGGCTCTGTTTAATTTTACATTGGTCAGTGTAGGGCACTGTTTCATTGTACTGTATTTAATATCGGTCTCTGTTTAATTATACTAAGTTTACTGTAGGGCACTGTTTCATTGTACTGTATTTAATGTCGGGCTCTGCTTAATGTTACCTTGTTCACTGTAGGGCACAGTTTCATTGTACCGTATTTAATGTCGGGCTCTGTTTAATTTTACTTTGTACTGTAGTGCACTGTTTCATTGTACCGTATTTAATGTCGGGCACTGATTAATTTTACTTTGTACACTGTAGGGCACTGTTTCATTGTACTGTATTGAATGTCGGGCTCTGTTTAATTTTACATTGTTCAGTGTAGGGCACTGTTTCGTTGTACTGTATTGAATGTCGGGCTCTGTTTAATTTTACATTGGACAGTGAATCATAGAATCATAGAATTTACAGTGCAGAAGGAGGCCATTCGGCCCATCGAGTCTACACCGGCTCTTGGAAAGAGCACCCTACCCAAGCCCACACTTCCACCCTTTCCCCATAACCCAGTAACCCCACCCAACACCAAGGGCAATTTTGGTGTAGGGCACTGTTTCATTGTACTGTATTTAATGTCGCGTTCTGTTTAATTTTACATTGTTCAGTGTAGGGCACTGTTTCATTGTACCGTATTTAATGTCGGGCTGTGTTTAATTTTACATTGTTCAGTGTAGGGCACTGTTTCATTGACTTTATTTAATGTCGGGCTCTGCTTAATGTTACCTTGTTTACTGTAGGGCACTGTTTCATTGGACTGTATTGAATGTCGGGCTCTGTTTAATTTTACATTGTTCACTGTAGGGCACTGTTTCATTGTGCTGTATTTAATGTTGGGCTCTGTTTTATTTTACATTGTTCAGTGTAGGGCACTGTTTCATTGATCAGTATTAAATGTCGGTCTCTGTTTAATTATAATATGTTTACTGTAGGGCACTGTTTCATTGTACTGTATTTAATGTTGGTCTCTGTTTAATTTTACCTTGTACACTGTAGGGTACTGTTTCATTGACTTTATTTAATGTCGGGCTCTGTTTAATTTTACATTTTTCACTGTAGGGCACTGTTTCATTGTGCTGTATTTAATGTCGTGCTCTGTTTAATATTACATTGCTCAGTGTAGGGCACTGTTTCATTGTACCGTATTTAATGTCGTGCTCTGTTTAATATTACATTGCTCAGTGTAGGGCACTGTTTCATTGTACCGTATTTAATGTCGGGCTCTCTTTAATTTTACATTGTTCAGTGTAGGGCACTGTTTCATTGTGCTGTATTTAATGTCGTGCTCTGTTTAATATTACATTGCTCAGTGTAGGGCACAGTTTCTTGTACCGTATTTAATGTCGGGCTCTGTTTAATATTACATTGTCCAGTGTAGGGCACTGTTTCATTGTACCGCATTTAAACAGAGCCCGACATTAAATACAGCACAATGAAACAGGGCCCTAATGTGAACAATGTAAAATTAAACAGAGCCCGACATTAAATACGGTACAATGAAACAGTGCCCTACACTGAACAAGGTAAAATTAAACAGAGCCCGACATTAAATACGGTACAATGAAACAGTGCCCTACAGTGAACAATGTAAAATTAAACAGAGCCCAGCATTAAATACAGCACAATGAAACAGGGCCCTAATGTGAACAATGTAAAATTAAACAGAGCCCGACATTAAATCCGGTACAATGAAACAGTGCCCTACAGTGAACAATGCAAAATTAAACAGAGCACGACATTAAATACAGTACAATGTAACAGTGCCCTCAACTGAGCAAGGTAAAATTAATCAGAGCCCGACATTAAATACAGCACAATGTAACAGTGCCCTCCACTGAGCAAGGGAAAATTAAACACAGCCCGACATTAAATACGGTACAATGAAACAGTGCCCTACAGTGAACAACGTACAATTAAACACAGCCCTACATTAAATACGGTACAATGAAACAGTGCCCTACAGTGAACAAGGTGAAATTAAACAGAGCCCGACATTAAATACAGTACAATGAAACAGTGCCCTACAGTGAACTATGTAAAATTAAACAGAGCCCGACATTAAATACGGTACAATGAAACAGTGCCCTACAGTGAACAAGGTAAAATTAAACACAGCCCGACATTAAATACGGTACAATGAATCAGTGCCCTACTCTGAACAATGTAAAATTAAACACAGCCCGACATTAAATACAGTACAATGAAACAGTGCCCTACAGTGAACAAGGTAAAATTAAACAGAGCCCGACATTAAATACAGTACAATGAAACAGTGCCCTACAGTGAACAAGGTGAAATTAAACAGAGCTCGACATTAAATACAGTACAATGAAACAGTGCCCTACAAGCAACGAGGTAAAATTAAACAGTGCCCGACATTAAATACAGCACAATGACACAGTCCCCTACAGTGAACAATGTAAAATTAAACAGAGCCCGACATTAAATACAGCACAATGACACAGTCCCCTACAGTGAACAATGTAAAATTAAACACAGCCCGACATTAAATACAGTACAATGAAACAGTGCCCTACAGTGAACAAGGTAAATTTAAACACAGCCCGTCATTAAATACTGTACAATGAAACAGTGACCTACAGTGAACAATGTAAAATTCAACATAGCCCGACATTAAATACGGTACAATGAAACAGTGCCCTACAGTGAACAATGTAAAATTTAACAGAGCACGACATTAAATACAGTAAAATGAAACAGTGCCCTACACTGAACAATGTAAAATTAAACATAGCCCGACATTAAATACGGTACAATGAAACAGTGCCCTACAGTGAACAAGGTAAAATTAAACACAGCCCGACATTAAATACGGTACAATGAATCAGTGCCCTACTCTGAACAATGTAAAAGTAAACATAGCCCGACATTAGATACAGTACAATGAAACAGTGCCCTACAGTGAACAATGTGAAATTAAACAGAGCCCGACATTAAATACAGTACAATGAAACAGTGCCCTACAGTGAACTATGTAAAATTAAACAGAGCCCGACATTAAATACGGTACAATGAAACAGTGCCCTACAGTGAACAAGGTAAAATTAAACACAGCCCGACATTAAATACGGTACAATGAATCAGTGCCCTACTCTGAACAATGTAAAATTAAACACAGCCCAACATTAAATACAGTACAATGAAACAGTGCCCTACAGTGAACAAGGTAAAATTAAACAGAGCCCGACATTAAAAACAGTACAATGAAACAGTGCCCTACAGTGAACAAGGTGAAATTAAACAGAGCTCGACATTAAATACAGTACAATGAA
>NW_027308412.1:0-113000 GCF_047496885.1 Scyliorhinus torazame
TACTAGTCTACCATGAAAGACCTTGTCAAAGGCCTTACTGAAGTCCATATAGACAACATCCACTGCCCTACCTGCATCAATCATCTTAGTGACCTCCTCGAAACACTATATCAAGTTAGTGAGACACGACCTCCCTTTCACAAAACCGTGCTGCCACTCACTAATACGTCCATTTGCTTCCAAATGGGAGTAGATCCTGTCTCGAAGAATTCTCTCCAGTAATTTCCTTACCACTGAAGTAAGGCTCACCGGCCTGTAGTTCCCGGGATTATCCTTGCTACCCTTCTTAAACAGAGGAACAACATTGGCTATTCTCCAGTCCTCCGGGACATCCCCTGAAGACAGCGAGGTTCCAAAGATTTCTGTCAAGGCCTCAGCAATTTCCTCTCCAGCCTCCTTCAGTATTCTGGGGTAGGTCCCATCAGGCCCTGGGGACTTATCTGCCTTAATATTTTTTAAGACACCCAACTCCTCGTCTTTTTGAATCTCAATGTGACCCAGGCTATCTACACACCCTTCTCCAGACTCAACATCTACCAATTTCTTCTATTTGGTGAATACTGATGCAAAGTATTCATTTAGTACCTCGCCCATTTCCTCTGGCTCCACACATAGATTCCCTTGCCTATCCTTCAGTGGGCCAACCCTTTCCCTGCCAACCCTATTGCTTTTTATGTACGTGTAAAAAGCCTTGGGATTTTCCTTAACCCTATTTGCCAATGACTTTTCGTGACCCCTTCTAGCCCTCCTGACTCCTTGCTTAAGTTCCTTCCTACTTTCCTTATATTCCACGCAGGCTTCGACTGTCCCAGCCTTTTAGCCCTGACAAATGCCTCCTTTTTCTTTTTGACGAGGCCTACAATATCTCTCGTCATCCAAGGTTCCCGAAAATTGCCGTATTTATCCTTCTTCCTGCCAGGAACATGCCGGTCCTGAATTCCTTTCAACTGCCACTTGAAAGCCTCCCACATGTCAGATGTTGATTTGCCCTCAAACATCCGCCCCCCCAATCTATATTCTTCAGTTCCCGCCTAATATTGTTATAATGAGCCTTCCCCCAATTTAGCACATTCATCCTAGGACCACTCTTATCCTTGTCCACCAGTACTTTAAAACTTACTGAATTGTGGTCACTGTTACCGAACTGCTCCCCTACTGAAACATCTACCACCTGGCCGGGCTCATTCCCCCATACCAGGTCCAGTACCGCCCCCTCCCTCGTTGGACTCTCTACATATTGTTTTAAGAAGCCCTCCTGGATGCTCCTTACAAACTCCGCCCCGTCTAAGACCCTGGCACTAAGTGACTCCCAGTCAATATTGGGGAAGTTGAAGTCTCCCATCACCACAACCCTGTTGTTTTTACTCTTTTCCAAAATCTGTCTACCTATCTGCTCCTCTATCTCCCGCTGGCTGTTGGGAGGCCTGTAGTAAACCCCCAACATTGTGATTGCACCCTTCTTATTCCTGATCTCTACCCATATAGCCTCACTGCCCTCTGAGGTGTCCTCTCGCAGTACAGCTGTGATATTCTCCCGAACCAGTAGCGCAACTCCGCCTCCCCTTTTACATCCCCCTCTATCCCGCCTGAAACATCTAAATCCTGGAACGTTTAGCTGCCAATCCTGCCCTTCCCTCAACCAGGTCTCTGTAATGGCAACAACATCATAGTTCCAAGTACTAATCCAAGCTCTAAGTTCATCTGCCTTACCCGTTATACACCTTGCATTAAAACATACGCACTTCGGGCCACCAGAACCGCTGTGATCAGCAACTTCTCCCTGTCTGCTCTGCCTCAGAGCCACACTGTCCCTATTCCCTAGTTCTCCCTCAATGCTCTCACCTTCTGACCTATTGCTCCCGTGCCCACCCCCCTGCTATACTAGTTTAAACCCTCCCGTGTGACACTAGCAAACCTCACGGCCAGGATATTTATGCCTCTCCGGTTTAGATGCAACCCGTCCTTCTTATACAGGTCACACCTGCCCCGGAAGAGCTCCCAGTGGTCCAGGTAATGGAAACCCTCCCTCCTACACCAGCTGTTTAGCCACGTGTTTAGCTGCTCTATCTTCCTATTTCTAGCCTCACTGGCACGTGGCACAGGGAGTAATCTCGAGATTACAACCCTCGAGGTCCTGTCTTTTAACTTTCTGCCTAGCTCCCTGAACTCCTGCTGCAGGACCTCATGCCCCTTCATGCCTATGCCGTTAGTACCAATATGTACAACGACCTCTGCCTGTTTGCCCTCCCCTTCAGGATGCCCTCTACCCGTTCGGAGACATCCTGTACCCTGGCACCAGGGAGGCAACCTACCATCCTGGAGTCTCTTTCACGTCCACAGAAGCGCCTATCTGTGCCCCTGACTATAGAGTCCCCTATTACTATTACTCTTCTGCGCTTTGACCCTCCCTTCTGAACATCAGAGCCAGCCGTGGTGCCCCTGCTCTGGCTGCTGCTGTTTTCCCCTGATAGGCTATCCCCTCCGACAGTATCCAAAGGGGTATATCTGTTCGAGAGGGGGGCAACCACAGGGGATTCCTGCACTGACTGCCTGCCCTTTCTGGTTGTCACCCATTTCTCTGCCTGCACCTTGGGTGTGACCACATTTACATAACATATTGGTGCCTCCGTTTGTCTGTGAGTGTGTGTGAGTGTATGTATTACTGTCTGTGTGCATGAGTGTGTGTATTAGTGTTTCTGTGTGCCTGTGAGTGTGTGTATTAGTGTCTCTGTGTCTGAGTGTGTGTACTACTTTCTAAGTGTGTGTGAGAGTGTGAGTATTCGTGTCCCTGTGGCTGTCAGTGTGTGTATTACTGTCTATGTGTTTGAGAGAGTGGGCATTCGTGTCTGTGTGTGTATATTACTGTCAACCTGTATGAGTGAATGTTTATTATTTTCTCTATGTCTGTAACTGTGTGTATTCGACTCTGTATATGTCTGTGTGTGTGTGTATTAGAGGCTCTGCGTGAGTGTGAGTGTGTGTTAGTGTACCTGTGAATGTGTTAGTGCCTCTGTTTGTCTGCGAGTATATTAGTGTCTCTGTGTTTCTGTGAGTATATGAATTAGTGTTGTTATCGGCCAGGGTTTAGAGAACCCCAAAGTGTATCATGGAGTTCCCCAGACCCACAATTTTAGTAGATTGTAGTATGGGGAACACAAAGCCACTCTACATGTATGGTTGAGCAGAAATTAAAAAGTATTTTTCAAAGCAAAACAATGTTTATTCTAAGAACTCGATTTAACCTTTTCAAAACATACAGTGAACAACTTAGCAACCATGAACTCAAATTCAACCCCCAAAGAATAAAACACTAAGTAATCCGGAAGATGTCCGTTTAACATCCAGAAGACTTAAGCAACACCTTTTACTAGAAGCACATTAGGTTCACATTCATTACTTTGGAACTTTTATAATTCTGAATTCACCAAATGATCCATAGATATTCATTTCATGGCAGAGAGAACAGCAGCGCACCTTCTCTGTCTGGCTTCAGCTCCAACACTGAACACAAAACTAAATACACACCCTGCAGCAAAGAGCCTAAAACAAAAGTAAAAATCTGACAGACAGTCCAGCTCCACAAATTCTCTGACATCCCTGCATTAATGAACACCCATTTCTTGAAGACACTCTCACTACAGATATTATATACACACCCATTTATAAACACCCATTTCTGACAGGTACTCTCACATGACAGTCTCTCTGTGTATCCGTGAGTGTGCGTATTAGTGACTGTCTGTGCGTGTGATTAAGTGCATTAGGGTCTACATGTGTCTGTGAGTGTGTAGTTAGTGCATCTATGTGTGCGTGTGTTGCGTATTAGTGTATGTGTATGTCTGTGTGTGCGTGCATTAGTGTATCTGTGTGTTGCTGTGTGTGTTTGTGTGTTTGTGCATTCGTACCTGCCTGTGTCTTTGAGTGGGTGCACTCGGGTCTGTGTATGTGTGTGTATTAGTGTCAGTGTATGATTATGAGTGCGTGCATTAGTGCCAGTATGTATCTGTGAGTGCGTGTATTAATGTCTATGTGTGTGTGAGTGTATGTATTAGTGTCTGTATGTGTGTATGTGGGTCTGTATTTGTGTATCTCTGTGTTAGTGAGTGTCTGTATTAGTGTGTTTGTGTGTGTATGTGAGTTTGTGTATTAGAGTCTCTCTCTGTTGCTTTGAGTGTGTGTATTACTATTTGTATGTGTGAGTATGTGTATTAGTGTCTCTGTGTGTTGTGTGAGTTTGTGTATTAGTTTGTCTGCGTGTCAGTGAGTGTGTGTATTAGTGTCTGTGTGTGAGTGGGTGTATTAGTGCCTCTGTGTGTCTGTGTGCGTGTGTATCAGTGTCTCTGCGTGTCTTTGAGTTTGTGCATTAGTGTCTATGTGTCTCTGTGTGTGTGTATTAGTTTCTGCGTGTGTGAGTGTGTGTATTAGTGTATTTATTAGTGTCTCTGTGTGTCAGTGGCTGTCTGTATTCGCGTCTTGGAGACTGTGTGTATATTTCTTTCTCTGCGTGTCTGTGAGTGTGCGTATTAGATTTTCTGTGAGACTGCGAGTGTGTGTTTTAGTCCATTTGTGTGTTTGCGAGTGTGTGTATCAGTCTCTCTTCTTGTCTGCGAATGTGTGTATTGGAGTCTCTGTGTGTGAGTGTGTGTATTAGTCTCGCTGTGTGTCTGTGAGTGTGTGTTAGTCTTTATGTGCGTCTGCGAGTGTGAATTAGCGTCTCTGTAAGTGTGTGTATTAGTGTTGTTATGGCCAGGTTTTATAGAACACCAAAGTGTATCATGCAGTCCCCATGACCCACAACTTTTAGTAGATTGTGGTATGGGGAGCACACGGCCCACTCCACAGGTGTGGCACAGCAGCAATGGAAAATTATTTTTCAAATCGAAACAGTGTTTATTCTATGAACTCAAGTTATCCTTTTTAAAACATACAGTGAACAACTTCGCAACCATTCATTCAAATTCAACTCCCAAAGATACAACACTAAGTAATCTGTAAGCTGTCATTTTGACATCCAGAAAACTTAAGAAACACCTTTTACCAGAAGCACATTAGGTTTACATTTATTACTGAGACCATTTATAATTCTGAATTCACCAAATGATCAAGAGATAGTCTTTTCATGTCGCAGAGATCAACGCTGCACCTGCTCTGTCTGGCTTCAGCTCCAACACTGAAAACAAATCTAAAACATACCGTGGAGCAAACAGCCTAAAACGAAAGTAAAAAGAAGACAGACAGCCCAGCTCGACTCACACTCTGACATCACTGCATTAATAAACACCCATTTCTTAAAGATACTCTCACTACAGATATTTATACACATACCCATTTATAAACACCCATTTCTTAAAGGTACTCTCACATGACAGTATCTCTGTGTGTCTGCGAGTGTGCGTTTTAGTGACTGTCTGTGTGTATGGTTAAGTGCATTAGAGTCTCCCTATGTCTGTGAGTGTGTATTAGTGCCTGTATTTGTGTGAATTAGTGTTACCATGTGTCTGTGGGTTTGATTATTTGCGTATGTGAGAGCGTGAATTAGTGTCTGTGTGTGTGAGTGTGTGCATTAGTGTCTCTTTGTGTGTCAGTGAGTATGTGTATTACAGTATGTGTGTTTCTGTGTGTATTAATGTATCTGTGAGAGTTTGTGTGATGTGTGCATTAGTGCCTGGGTGTATGTGAGTGCAGTAGTACCTGTGTGCGTGAGTGTCTCTATTAGTGTGCGTGAGTGTGTGTATTAGTGTATCTGTCTGTCTGTGAGCTGTGTGCTAGTCTCTGTGTACGTGTGTGTGTGTGTATTTGTGTCGCTCTATGTGTGTTTTTTAGTGTTTGTGTGTCTCTGAGTGCGTGGATTAGTGATTCCGTGTGTGTGCGAATGTGTGTATTAGTGTTTCTGTGTGAGTGTGTGTATGTGTGTCTCTGACTGTGTGTATTACTGTATTTGTATATGTCTGTCACTTTGTATTATTGTCTTTGTGTGTGTATGTGAGTGTGTGTATCATTGTCTCTGTTTCTGTGAGTGTGTGTATTAGTGTATCTGTGTGCCTGTGAGTGTGTGTGTTTGTGCCTGGGTGAGCGTTTGTATTTCTGTCCCATGTGAGTAGCATTGTATCTGTGTGTGTCTGTGTGTGTTTAAATGTCTCTGTGTATCTAAGTGTGTACATTAGTGCATGTCTGTGTCAGTGAGTGTGTGTATTAGTGCATTTGTGAGTCTGTGATTGTGTGTATTACTGTCCCTATGTGTGTATCATTGTATCTGTGTGTGTCTGTCTGTGTGTTTTAGTGTCACTGTCTATGTAAATGTGTATATTAGTATTTGTGTGTCAGTGAGTGTGTGCATTGTGTCTCTGTATGTCTGTGAGTGTGTGTATTAGTGGATGTGTGAGTGGGTGTATTATTGTCCCTGTGTGTCTGTGTGTGTTTATTAATGTCTCTGCCTGTGTCTTTGAGTGTGCCTTTTACTACCTGTGTGTGTTACTGTGTGTTTTAGTGTCTCCATGTGTTGTGTGAGTGTGTGGATTAGTGTGTCTGAGTGTCAGTGAGTGTGTGTATTCGTGAATGTGTGTCAGTGGGTGTATTAGTGTCTCAGTTTTTCTGTGTGTGGATCAGTGTCTGTGAGAGTGCCTTCGAGTTTGTGCATGAGTGGATGTCTGTGTCTGCGTGTGTGTATTAGTGTCTGTGTGGGGCAGCCCGGTGGCGCAGTGGGTGAGCCGTGTTGCCTCATGGCGCCGAGGTCCCAGGTTCGATCCCGGCTCTGGGTCACTGTCCGTGTGGAGTTTGCACATTCTCCCCGTGTTTCCGTGGGGTTCGCCCGTACAACCCAAAAGAGGTGCATGGTAGGTGGATTGGTCACGCTAAACTGCCCCTTAATTGGAAAAACTGAATTGGGTACACAAAATAAAAAAAAAAAAACAGTGTCTGTGTGTGAGTATGTGTCTGTGTTTGTGTGAGTGTGTGTATTAGTGACTTTTTGTGTGTCTCTGAGTGTGTTTATTAGTGTCTCTGTGTGTCAGTGAGTGCCTGTATTAGGGTCTGGGACAGTGTGTATATATTCGTGTCTCTGTGTGTCTGTGACTCTGTGTATTAGTCTCTCTGTGTGTCTGCGAGTGTGTGTGTTAGTGTCTCTGTGAGTGTGTGTATAAATGTTGTTATGGGCCAGGGTTTAGATAACCTGGAGTGCCCCTGACGCACGATTTTAACAGATTGTGGTATGGGGAGCACACGGCCCACTCTACAGATGTGGTTGAGCAGAAATTAAAAAGTATTTTTCAAAGCAAAACAATGTTTATTCTATGAACTCGATTTAACCTTTTTAAAACATACAGTGAACAACTTAGCAAGCATTAATTCACATTCAACCCCCAAAGAATACAACACTAAGTAACCCGTAAGATGTCCTTTTTACATACAGAAGACTTAAGCAACACCTTTTACCAGAAGAACATTAGGTTCTCATTCACTACTGAGAACTTTTATAATTCTGAATTCACCAAATGATCAAGATATATTATTTTCATGGCAGAGAGATCAACAGCACACTCGCTCTGTTTGGCTTCAGCTCCAACACAGAAAACAAACCTAGAACACACCCTGCAGCAAACAGGCGAAAACGAAAGTAAAACGCTGACAGACAGTCCAGCTCCACAAATTCTCTGACATCACTGCATTAATAAACACCCATTTATTGAAGGCACTCTCACTACAGATATTATATACACCCCCATTTCTAAAGACCAATTTCTTACAGGTACTCTCACATGACAGTCTCTCTCTATGTCTGCGAGTGTGCGTATTAATGACTGTCTGTGTGTGTGATTAAGTGCATTAGAGTCTCCGTGTGTCTGCGAGTGTGCATTACTGTCCGTGTGTGTGAATTGGAGTTTCCATGTGTCTGTGGGTATTGGTGTACCTGTGAGTGTTTGTGAAATGTGTGCATTAGTGCCTGTGTTTGTGTGTGTGAGTCCAGCAGTGCCTGTGTGTGTGAGTGACTCTATTAGTGCGTGTGAGCGTGTGCATTCGTGTATCTGTTTGTCTGTGAGCTTGTGACAGTGTCTGTGTGAGTGTGGGTATCCGTGTCGCTGTGTATGAGTGTGTGCATTAGTGTCTGTGTGAATTAAAGTCTCCATGTGTCTCTGCGTGTGTGTATTTGTGTCTGTGAGAGTGTGAATTAGTGTCTCTGTGTGTGCGTGTGAGCATTAGTGTCTCTTTGTGAGTCAGTGTGTGTATTCGAGTATGTGTGTCTGTGTTTCTGAGTGTATTAGTGTATCTGTGAGTGTTTGTGACATGTGTGCAGTAGTGCCTGTGCATATCTGTGTGAGTGCAGTAGTGCCTGTGTGTGAGTGCCTCTATTAGTGTGTGTGAGTGTGTGTATTAGTGTACCTGTCTGGCTGTGAGCTGTGTGATAGTGCCTGTGTGTGTGTGAGTGTGTGTATTCGTGTCGCTGTGTGTCAGTGTGTGTATTAGTGGCTGTGCGTGTCTCTGAGCGCGTGTATTAGTGTCTCTGTGTGATTGTGTGTTTGTGTGTCTGTGAGTGTATGTATTACTGTCTTTGTATGTGCCTGTGGCCGTGTATTATTGTCTTTGAGCCTTTCGATGAGTGTGTGTATCATTGTCTGTGTTTCTGTGACTGTGTGCATTAGTCTCTGTGTATGTCTGAAAGTGTGTGAATATGAGTCTTTGTGTGACTATTTGTGTGTGAATGTATGTATTAGTGTCTCTGTGTGTCTGCGAGTGTGTGTGTTTGTGCCTGGGTGAGTCTGTGATTGTGTGTATTACTGTTCCATGTGTGTATCATTGTCTCTGTGTGTGTCTGTGTTTGTGTATTTAAATGTCTGTGTATGTAAGTGTGTACATTAGTGCCTCTGTGTGTCAGTGAGTGTGTGTATTAGTGCCTCAATGTGTGCGTGTGAATGTGTGAATTAGTGTCTGTGTGTGAGTTTTTATATTACTGTTTCTGTCTGTGTGTGAGTGTGTGTATTATTGTCTCAGTATTTGTGAATGTGTGCATTAGAGTCTCCGTGTGTCTGTGAGTGTGTATATTACTGTCTCTATGTGTCAGTGAGTATGTGTATTAGTGTCTGCGTGTGTGTATTAGTGTCTGTGCGTGTTTGTGAGTGTGTGAATTAGTGTTTGTGTGTGAGAGTGCGTCTCTTAGTGTGTGTGTGTCTGTGAGTTTGTATTAGTGTATCTGCGTGTCAGTGAGTGTGTGCACTAGTATCTCTGTTTGTCATTGAATGTGTGTATTAGTGCCTGCGTCACTGTGAGTGTGTGTGTTAGTGCCTCTGTGTGTGCGTGAGTTGCGTATTAGTATCTGTGTATGTCTGTGTGTGCGTGCATTAATGTATCTGTGTGTGGCTGTGTTTGTTTATGAGTTTGTGTATTCGTGCCTCTGTGTCATTGAGTGTTTGTATTAGTTTATCTGTGTGTGTGAGTGTTTGTATTACTGTCTGTGAGTATGTCTGTGAGTGTGTGCATCACTGTCTCTGTGCGAGTGAGTGTGTATTCGTGTATATGTGTGTCTGTGAGTGTGAATTAGTGTCTCTGTGTGTGTGCCAGTGAGTGTGTGCATTAGTGTCTATTTGTGCGTATGTAATTATGTGTATTTGTGTCTGTGTCTGTGAGTGTGTGTATTATTCTCTGTGTGTCTATGTGTGTATTAGTGTCTCTGTTTCTGTGAGAGTTTGTATTAGTGTATGTGTGTGTCAGTGAATGGGTGTATTAGTGTCTGTTTGTGCGAGTGTGTGCATTAGTGTCAGTGTGTGTGTGTAAGTGTGCGTATTACTGTCTGTGTGTGTCTGTGAGTGGGTATATATATGGCTGTGTGTGAGAGTGTGCATATTAGTGTATTTGTGAGTGTGTGTGCGTATTAGTGTCTCGATGTAGGTCTGTGAGTTGGTGTATTATTGTCTGTGTGAGTCAGTGAATGTGTGTATTAGTGTATCTGTGTGTGAGTGTGTGTATTAGAGTCTCAGTGTGTCTGTGAGTGTGTATTAGTATATGTGTGTGAGTGTGGTATTATTGTCTCTGTGCCTGTGAGTGTGTTCATTTGTGTCTCTCTGTGTGTGAGGGTGTGTATTAATGTCAGTGTGTGTCTGTGTACATAGTTCTGTCTCTATGGGTCAGTGAGTGTGTATTAGTGTCTGTGTGTGTTCGTGTCTGTGGTAAGTCTGTGAGTGTGTGTATTAGTGTTTGTGTGTATGCATTAGTTAGTGTGTGTATTTCTCACTGTGCGTGTGTGTATTATTGTCTCTGTGTCAGTGAGAGTGTTTTTAGTGTCTGTTTGTGTGAGTGTGTGTATTAGTGTCAGTGTGTCTGTGAGTGTGTGTATTAGTGCATATGTGTGTCTGTGAGTGTGCGTATTGATGTATCTGTGTGTGTATTACTGTTTATTTGTGTGAGTGAGTGTGTGTATTTATTGTCTCTGTTTAGGTGTATGACTGTGTGTGTATTAGTATATCTGTGTGTGAGAGATTGTGTGCATTGGTGACTTTGTGTGGTTGAGTGAGTGTGTGCATTAGTGTCTGTTTGTGCGAGTGTGTGTATTAGTGTCAGTGTGTATGTGATTGTGCGTATCACTGTCTGTGCGTGTCTGTGAGTGTGTATATTCATGTCTGTGTGTGTGACTATGTGTATTAGTATCTTTGTGAGTGTGTGTGCGTATTAGTATCCCTGTATAGGTCTGTGAGTGTGTCTATTAGTTTCTGTGTGTTTATATTCGTGTCTCTGTGTGTCTGTGAGTGTGTGTATTCGTGTCTGTGTGAGTCAGTGATTGTGTGTATCAGTGTATCTCTGTATGTAAGTGTGTGTATTAGTGTTGCTGTGTACCTGTGCGAGTGTATTCGTGTCTATGTGTGAGTGCGTGTATTATTGTCTCTGCGTGTCTTTGAGTGTGTGTATTAGTGTCTCTGTTTCCGTGAGTGTTTGTATCAGTGTCTCCGTGTGTCTGTGAGTATGTGTATTCGTGTCTGTGTGTGTGAGTGTGTGTATTAGTGTCCTGTTTCGGCATGTGGATATGTGTACTCGTGTCTCTGTTTAAGCATGTGAGTTGGTGTGCATTAGTGTATCCGTCTGTGATTGTGTGCTTTGGTGTCTTTGTGTGTGTGATTGAGTGTGTGCATTAGTGTCTATCTGTGTGTATGTGAATGTGTGTATTTGTGTTTGTGTGTCTGTAAGTGTGTGTATTACTGCCTGTGTGTCTATGTGTGTATTAGTGTATCTGTTTCTGTGAGTGTTTGCAGTAGTGTACGTTTGTCAATTTGCATCAGTGCATCTGCGGGTCAGTGATTGTGCGTATTAGTGTCTCTGTGTGTCTTTAAGTGTGTGTATTAGTGTCTCTGTGAGTGTTTGTATTAGTGCATCTGTGTCAGTGAGTGTGTGTATTAGTGTTTGTTTGTGTCAGTGTGTGCATTTGTGTCTGTGTGTGTGTGTATTAGTGTCTCTGTGGGAGAATGTGTCTCTTAATATATATGTATTTGCATTCGTCAACACCACGTCGACAATACTTGTAATGCTTTTCCCAGGCTGATGTATAATTTCATTGTTTATTTACTTTCCTCACAGTGAACCTCATCACAATTGTGATCCTGAAGAGAAGAAACTGTGGGTTGTCCAAATGTGTGACTTGTTACCTGTTGGCCATGGCAGTGGCGGATCTACTGGTCGTGATTCTCGACCTGATATTGAGACACATTCCCATTGTTTTTAAAAGACAGTTTTATTTCTTGTGGGACATCCCCGTGTGTAATATCCACGCCGCCCTGCTTTATGCAGCCACTGACTGTTCTGTCTGGTTCACCGTCACTTTCACCTTTGATCGATTTGTGGCCATTTGTTGCCCGAAGCTGAAAAGTAAATATTGCAGCGAGAAAACGGCGGTTGTGGTTCTCGGAACAGTGGCTGTGCTGAGCTGTTTGAAGGACATTTTCTGGGTTTTTATGTTCTCAGGTCTGTATCGGATGGCAAACGACCCCTGGTTTTGTGATGTCCCAATCGATTTGTATTTCTCTCCGGTCTGGGGACCAATCGAGTTCCTCCACAACATTCTAACCCCGGGTGTTCCATTTGTCCTGATTCTGCTGCTCAATATTCTCACCGTCAGACATATTGTCCTGAGCAGCAGGGTCCGCAGGAGAATCCGGGCTCACAGCAGTGGGCACAGTCCCAGAGACCCAGAGATGGAGAGTCGGAGGAAATCCATCATTTTACTCTTCATTATCTCCGCCAATTTCATCCTGTTATGGTCAACGTTAATGGTTTATTCTATATGGAGCCGGATGATGTTTCTGGGGTATAAAGATGTATGGTTAGATAATTATGTTCGAGAATTGGGCTTAATGTTGCAACTCCTGAGTTGCTGCACAAACACTGCGATTTACGCCGTGACACAGACTCAGTTCAGACAGCAGTTGAAGAATGTGCTGAAAGTTCCCTTTAGATCAATTCTTCAATTCATGAAATGCTGAGAGGAAACCCCACCCACACGGCATCTCTCTCCTCCCACTGCCGGTCAAACTGACCCTCCCAAGCCAGCCTCACCCTGATTTACCATTCTGCATTACCCAGCAAGGTTTCCCATTTGTGTTACCATTGGAGATGGTCTCCGACCACTTTGAGTTTTGTGTGTGCATGTGCGTGGCAGGCTGACTCGGGAGTGCGGGACCAAGAGGTTACTCCAGGAGGAGCAGCAGCGACCGCAGATAGAACTGTAGCGCCCTGGGAATCGGGAGGATCAGGAGTGGGAACACCAGCAGCTACAATGGGGAAAAGACTGGAAAAGATCTCAAATGAAATAAATTCAGTGGCACAATCATTATTTAAATGTTTTCAAAATTATTGAAACCTCCAACTTCATGAAATATATATTTTAAGACATTAAAAATATTCAAAGAACTAATTACTGACATTCTGAACAATAGGTCAGCATTACCTCGGCCCACTCACCTGCTCCATATCCGTAGCCCCACGTAACCTCCAATAACCCTCCTAATCCTTCGTAACCCCCCCCCCACAGATGGGTGGGGACTCTATCAGCCGTTGCATAAACGTTCGGCCTGGAAGCGGAGGAACCCAGCAGGGTTCGATCGGGAAGTTTCTCACCGTATTGTAAATTAATCTCAGCAGTGTGTCCTTACTGAAGGGATGTTCCTGCATTCGACCTGCTGTTTAGCGTGGAATTATTTTGGAACAATTACTTTCCCACTATAAAAATAGTTCTTCAAAAACATTTGCTTCCGCTGCCAAATCCGTCATTGGCGATCAGGTAGGTCTGTGTGATCGCCCCCATGGCCGATTAGCTGGGTGAGTGGAGCTCTACCCATGGCCAATCAGCTGGGTGGATGGAGCTCCCCCCATGTTCGATCAGCTGGGTCTGTGATTTTCCGATGGTCCATCAGCTGGGTCTGTTTCAATCCCCCCCCCCACCCCCCCCCCCCCCCATGGCGGATCAGATGATTCTGTGTGATTGCCGCCATCGGTGATAAGGTGGTTCTGTGTGATTCAACCATGACCGATCAGCTGGGTGTGTGTGCCTCCATTCCATGGTCGATTAGCTGTGTTTTTGTGCCTCACCCTATGGCCGATCAGCTGGGTGTGTGACTCCTCCAAGGCCGATCAGCTGGGTGATTGAGCCTCCCCCCGTGGCCGATCAGTTGGGTGATTGCGCCTGCCCACATGGCTGATCAGCTGGATGAATGTGTCTCCCCTAAATCGCCGAGAGATTTAGTTTTTAAAAGGTTACTCTCAAAACTTTATTGTTATTAACCTGTCCTGCGACGACAGGATCTTAGGCCACTTCACACACAGGGTGGTGGGGCTGGTCCAGGGATATGTGTGTGTCAGGTGCAGTGTGGGAGGGAGATTGCAGCAGGTGTGAGGATGTGGGTCCGCAAGGAGCTGGCGCGGGGTGGAGCGCAGGACGGTAGTGCCTCATTTGGTTAGGTTCAGATTTATGCTGCAGAGGGATCTTGCTATGCACGACCTGGCCCCTGGCCTTTGCCCGCACAGCAACAATGACCACAACATTTTTTTAAAAATAGCTCACGGACTTCAAAATGGATTGAAAGGTCTCGAATTTTAAAGTTTTAAACTTGAATGATTGGAAATGAGGCTGTTAATGAACACTTTCCATAAGGCCATAAACATAGGAGCAGAATTAGGCCACTCGGCCCATCGAGTCTGCTCCGCCATTCAATCATGGCTGATATTTTCTTATCCCGATTCTTCTGCCCGAATCCCATATGCCCTGATTAACCAAGAACCTATCTATATCTGTCTTGAAGACACTCAGTGATTTGGCCTCCACAGCCTTCTGCGGCAAAGAGTTCCACAGATTCACCACCCTCTGGCAGAAGAAATTCCTCCTCATCTCTATTTTAAAGGATCGTCCCTTTACTCTGAGATTGTGACATCTTGTTCTAGTTTTTCCGACAAGTGGAAACATCCTCTCCATGTCCACTCTATACAGGCCTCGCAGCATCCTGTAAGTTCCAAGTGGACTGAAGAGATATTCACCCGTGATCACATTGCCGCTTCACTATTCCTGCCGTCAGTTTGTATGTTACAACAATGGTGCACAAAGAGAGAGTGAGAGAGGAAAATCATCACAAACTCTGACCTCAATTTTGAAAGCGTCACAATTGTTCACAGAACAACATAGAACATAGAGTACAGAAGGAGGTCATTCGGCCCATCGAGCTCTCACTTCCACCCTATTCCCGTAACTCAGTAACCCCTCCGAATCATTTTTGGTCACGAAGGGCAATTTAGCATTGCCAATCCACCTAACCTGCACTTTGGACTGTTGGGGGAAACCAGAGCCCCCGGAGGAAACCCACGCAGACAAATGGAGAACGTGCAGACTCCGCACAGACAGTGACCTCGGCCGGGAATCGAACCTGGGACCCTGGCGCTGTGAAGCCACAGTGATACCTATTGTGCTACCGTGCTGCCCGTTAACGGCAATCTCGCTGTGAAAAGGTTGCGTCCAAAATAACCTAAATTAGCACAGTGTGTTCACTTCAAAAATTCTACAATTGACATTAAAGTAATCTTCATACCCCAGAATTAATGTCCTTTAGCTTAAAGTGGGTAGAATTCTGTAAAAAAAAAGCTTGTGTTTTGGGCCGAGACTGAAAAGTAAGGGTGAAATGAAATTCACAGGGCGCCATTTGAATTCTGTTCGAACAAAGAACAAAGAACAATACAGCACAGGAACAGGCCCTTCGGCCCTCCAAGCCTGTCCTGATCGTGGTACCTGCCTAAACTAAAACCGTCTGCACTTACGGAGTCTGTATCCTTCCATTCCCACCCTATTCATATATTTGTCTAGATGCCGCTATCGCACCTGCTCCCACCACCTCCCCAGGCAGCGTGCTCCATATATTTACCACCCGCTGTGTAGAAATATCTTGCCTAGCACATCTGTTCTAAACTTTTCCCCACGCACTTTATACCTAAGCCCCCTAAAGCTTGACTATTCTCAACTAGGAAAGAGCATCTGACTATGCACTCTGTCCATGCCACTCATAATCTTTTCAACGTCTATCAGGTCACCTCTCAACCCCCGTCGTTCCAGTGAGAACAGAACGAGTTTATCGAACCTCTCTTCATAGCCAATGCCCTCCAAACCAGGCAACATCCCAGTAAACCACTTATGTATCCTCTCTAAAGCATGCACATCCTTATGGTGTGTGGCGGCCAGAATTGTACAAAATATTCAAAATGAGGCCAAATTAAGGCCCTGTACAGCTGCAACATGACTTGACAATGTTTTTTTAAAAGCACCGACTGATGACGGCCAGCATGCCCTGTGCGTTCTTGCCCAGCGTATCCACATGTGTTGCCACTTTCAGCAATCGGTGGAC
Organism: Scyliorhinus torazame; assembly: GCF_047496885.1. Taxonomy (NCBI): domain Eukaryota; kingdom Metazoa; phylum Chordata; class Chondrichthyes; order Carcharhiniformes; family Scyliorhinidae; genus Scyliorhinus; species Scyliorhinus torazame. The sequence goes on from NW_027308412.1 coordinate 15,858, forward strand.
ATGCACGCCCACATCTTTCATGCGTTTCAGCACTCGCCAGGATTCTACCATTTATTGTGTAATTCCTACATGCAGTGGACCTCCCAAAGTGCATGACGTCACATGTTCCCGGATTAATCTCCATCTGCCATTGCAACAACCAAGACTCCAACCACGTGATATCCTGCTGCATCCTCTGACAAGCCTCTTCACTATCCGCACCTCCACCAATTTGTGTGTCATCTGCGACTTACTGATCAGACCAGCTATATTTTCTTCCAAATCATTTATATACACCATGAACAACAAAGGTCCCACAACTGATCATAGAACATAGAACATAGAACAATACAGCGCAGTACAGGCCCTTCGGCCCACGATGTTGCACCGAAACAAAAGCCATCTAACCTACACTATGCCATTATCATCCATATGTTTATCCAATAAACTTTTAAATGCCCTCAATGTTGGCGAGTTCACTACTGTATCAGGTATGGCATTCCACGGCCTCACTACTCTTTGCGTAAAGAACCTACCTCTGACCTCTGTCCTATATCTATTACCCCTCAGTTTAAAGTTATGTCCCCTCGTGCCAGCCATATCCATCCGCGGGAGAAGGCTCTCACTGTCCACCCTATCCAACCCCCTGATCATTTTGTATGCCTCTATTAAGTCTCCTCTTAACCTTCTTCTCTCCAACGAAAACAACCTCAAGTCCATCAGCCTTTCCTCATAAGATTTTCCCTCCATACCAGGCAACATCCTGGTAAATCTCCTCTGCACCCGCTCCAAAGCCTCCACGTCCTTCCTATAATGCGGTGACCAGAACTGTACGCAATACTCCAAATGCGGCCGGACCAGAGTTCTGTACAGCTGCAACATGACCTCCCGACTCCGGAACTCAATCCCTCTACCAATAAAGGCCAACACTCCATAGGCCTTCTTCACAACCCTATCAACCTGGGTGGCAACTTTCAGGGATCTATGTACATGGACACCTAGATCCCTCTGCTCAGCCACACTTTCAAGAACTTTACCATTAGCCAAATATTCCGCATTCCTGTTATTCCTTCCAAAGTGAATCACCTCACACTTCTCTACATTAAACTCCATTTGCCACCTCTCAGCCCAGCTCTGCAGCTTATCTATATCCCTCTGTAACCTGCTACATCCTTCCACACTATCGACAACACCACCGACTTTAGTATCATCTGCAAATTTACTCACCCACCCTTCTGTGCCTTCCTCTAGGTCATTGATAAAAATGACAAACAGCAACGGCCCCAGAACAGATCCTTGTGGTACTCCACTTGTGACTGTACTCCATTCTGAACATTTCCCATCAACCACCACCCTCTGTCTTCTTTCAGCTAGCCAATTTCTGATCCACATCTCTAAATCACCCTTAATCCCCAGCCTCCGTATTTTTTGCAATAGTCTACCGTGGGGAACCTTATCAAACGCTTTGCTGAAATCCATATACACCACATCAACTGCTCTACCCTCGTCTACCTGTTCAGTCACCTTCTCAAAGAACTCAATAAGGTTTGTGAGGCATGACCTACCCTTCACAAAGCCATGCTGACTATCCCTGATCATATCATTCCTATCTAGATGATTATAAATCTTGTCCCTTATAATCCCCTCCAAGACTTTACCCACTACAGACGTGAGGCTCACCGGTCTATAGTTGCCGGGGTTGTCTCTGCTCCCCTTTTTGAACAAAGGGACCACATTTGCTGTCCTCCAGTCCTCTGGTACTATTCCTGTAGCCAATGATGACATAAAAATCAAAGCCAAAGGTCCAGCAATCTCTTCCCTGGCCTCCCATAGAATCCTAGGATAAATCCCATCAGGTCCCGGGGACTTATCTATTTTCAGCCTGTCCAGAATTGCCAACACCTCTTCCCTACGTACCTCAATGCCATCTATTCTATTAGCCTGGGGCTCAGCATTCTCCTCCACAACATTATCTTTTTCCTGAGTGAATACTGACGAAAAATATTCATTTAGTATCTCGCCTATCTCTTCAGACTCCACACACAATTTCCCATCCCTGTCCTTGACTGGTCCTACTCTTTCCCTAGTCATTCGCTTATTCCTGACATACCTATAGAAAGCTTTTGGGTTTTCCTTGATCCTTCCTGCCAAATACTTCTCATGTCCCCTCCTTGCTCGTCTTAGCTCTCTCTTTAGATCCTTCCTCGCTACCTTGTAACTATCCATCGCCCCAACCGAAACTTCACACTTCATCTTCACATAGGCCTCCTTCTTCCTCTTAACAAGAGATTCCACTTCCCTGGTAAACCACGGTTCCCTCACTCGACGCCTTCCTCCCTGTCTGACCGGTACATACTTATCAAGAACACGCAGTAGCTGATCCTTGAACAAGCCCCACTTATCCAGTGTGCCCAACACTTGCAGCCTACTTCTCCACCTTATGCCCCCCAAGTCACGTCTAATGGCATCATAATTGCCCTTCCCCCAGCTATAACTCTTGCCCTGCGGTGTATACTTATCCCTTTCCATCATTAACGTAAACGTCACCGAATTGTGGTCACTGTCCCCAAAGTGCTCTCCTACCTCCAAATCCAACACCTGGCCTGGTTCATTACCCAAAACCAAATCCAACGTGGCCTCGCCTCTTGTTGGCCTGTCAACATATTGTTTCAGGAAACCCTCCTGCACACACTGTACAAAAAACGACCCATCTATTGTACTCGAACTATATCTTTTCCAGTCAATATTTGGAAAGTTAAAGTCTCCCATAATAACTACCCTGTTACTTTCGCTCATATCCAGAATCATCTTCGCCATCCTTTCCTCTACATCCCTAGAACTATTAGGAGGCCTATAAAAAACTCCCAACAGGGTGACCTCTCCTTTCCTGTTTCTAACTTCAGCCAATACTACCTCGGAAGAAGAGTCCCCATCTAGCATCCTCTCCGCCACCGTAATACTGCTCTTGACTAGCAGCGCCACACCTCCCCCTCTTTTGCCTCCTTCTCTGAGCTTACTAAAACACCTAAACCCCGGAACCTGCAACATCCATTCCTGTCCCTGCTCTATCCATGTCTCCGAAATGGCCACAACATCGAAGTCCCAGGTACCAACCCACGCTGCCAGTTCCCCTACCTTGTTTCGTATACTCCTGGCATTGAAGTAGACACACTTCAAACCACCTACCTGAACGCTGGCCCCCTCCTGCGACGTCAAATCTGTGCTCCTGACCTCTATACTCTCATTCTCCCTTACCCTAAAACTACAATCCAGGTTCCCATGCCCCTGCTGCATTAGTTTAAACCCCCCCAAAGAGCACTAACAAATCTCCCCCCCAGGATATTTGTGCCCCTCAGGTTCAGATGTAGACCATCCTGTCTGTAGAGGTCCCACCTTCCCCAGAAAGAGCCCCAGTTATCCAAAAATCTGAAACCTGATCACTGTGGAACTCCGCTCGTCACAGCCTTCCATTCACAAAAGCACCCTTCTACTCCTACCCTCTGTCTTCTGTACCCAAGCCAGTTCTATATCCAACCTGCCAGGTCTCCTCTGATCCTATGTAACTACGTCTTTTGTACCAGTCTACAAAGAACAAAGAACAACGAAAAGTACAGTGCGGGGACAGACACTTGGGCCCTCCAAGCCTGTGCCGACCATGCTGCTTGTCCAAACTAAAATCTTCTGCACTCCCGGGGTCCGTATCCCTCTATTCCCATCCTATTCCTGTATTTGTCAAGATGCCCCTCTAATGTCACTATCGTCCCTGCTTCCATCACCTCCTCCGGTAGCGAGTTCCAGGCACCCACTACCCTCTGTGTAAAAACATTTAATCTACATCTCCTCTAAACCTTGCCCCTCGCACATTAAACCTATGCCCCCAAGTAATTGACCCCTCTACACTGGGGAAAAGCCTCTGAGATTCCACTCGGTCTATGCCCCTCATAATGTTGTAGACCTCTATCAGGTCGCCCCTCAACCTCCTTCGTTCCAGTGAGAACAAACCGAGTTTATTCAACTCTCCTCATAGCTAATGCCCTCCATACCAAGAAACATCCTGGTAAATCTCTTATGCACCGTCTCTAAAACATCCACATCCTTCTGGTAGTGTGGCGACCAGAATTGAACACTATACTCCAAGTGTGGCCGAACTAATCTGCTTTACATCTGCAACATGACTTGCCAATTCTGATACTCAATGCCCAGCCAATGGAGGCAAGCATGCCGTATGCCTTCTTAATACCTTCTCCACCTGTGTTGTCCCTTTCAGTGACCTGTGGACCTATACACCTAAATCTCTCTGACTGACAATACGCTTGAGGGTTCTACCATTCACTGTATATTCCCTACCTGCATTAGACCTTGCAAAAGGCATTCCCTGACATTTGTCTGGATTAAACTCCATCTACCAACTCCCCGCCCAAGTCTCAAAACGATCTAAATCCTGCTGTATCCTCTGACAGTCCTCATCGCTACCCGCAGTTCCACCAACCTTTGTGTCGTCTGCAAAATTACTAATCAGACCAGTTACATTTTCCTCCAAATCATTTATGCATACTACGAACAGCAAAGGTCCCAGGACTGATCCATGCGGAACATCACTAGTCTCAGCCCTCCAATCAGAAAAGGACCCTCCCATTGCTACTCTCTGCCTCTACCATGAGGAACCTTGTCTAAGGCTTTACTGATGTCCATGTATACAACATCAACTGCCTTCTCCTCATCTATCATCTATGTTACTTCATCGAAAAACTCGATCAAATTAGTGAGGCATAACCTCCCCTCCCACTATTCAATGGTAATCAGGGAGAAAGTTCACCACTGGTTAGAGTCATGTCTGGGACAAAGATGGTTCTGGTGGTTGGACTCAGGCGTCTCAGCTCCCACACCAGCCTCACCGAGCAACCGCCGGTATGTGGCGACTAGGAGCTTTTCACACTAACTTCATTTGAAGCCTACTTGTGACAATAGGCTATTTTCATTTCATTTTTCACATAGCTGCAGGAGTTCCAGAGTGTAGAGTCCAAGGCCCAAACATCTCTGCTGCTGCATCAAAGGCGTTCGTTCCAACATAACGTCAACAGAGTTGACATTCGCTGTTTGTTGCACAGTGTTCAGCACTATTCTCCATTCCTGAAACAATCCACATGCAAATGCAGCAAAACCTGGAGAAAATCCAGGCATAGGCTAACACGTGGGAATTAACATTTGTGCATAAAAATGCCACGCAAGGGCCACCTCCAAAAGAGAACATCAAACTATCGCCCCATGACATTCAATGGTATTTACCATTACTGAATCCTCCACTATCAACAACCTGGAGGTTAGCATTTGTCCCGCGACCCAGGTGAACCACAATCTGAAGTCCGTTTGTCCGATGATTATACCACATTGGGAACAGTGTCCTCAATTCTAGTGTCTGTCTCCCTCGGTTGGAAATCACGCAGAGCGCCGCGCACATTGGTGGTCCCGATATCGTCCAGTTAGACCACACTCGTTGGATTGTGCACAGTTTCGTCTCTGCATTCCTCTTTAGACCAGAGTTGGAGTGCTTAAGGCAAGGCGACACTGGGAGTGCTGTGCACAGTTCTGGACCCTGAATGCCTCGGTGTGACCATACTTTGTATATCGTGCACAGTTTAAGACTCCTCATCCCACGTTTAGACCACACTTGGGGAACAATTCACACTACTGGTCTCGGTATCCCTCGGATAAACCACACTTGGTTGACCGGGCACTGTCCTGTTCTCTGTATCCCTCGGTTAGAACACACTTGGAGAACGTTGCACAGTCCTTGTCTCTGTATCCCTCAGTTAGAACACACAATGCATTATTCCAGTTTCCGTAACCCTTATCGAATCTGCACTCGGAGAACTGAGCACAGTTCTGGTCCCGGTGTCACTCCATTTGAGCACATTTGGAAACTTTTTTGAAATATATGATTTGTGTGTGTTGAGAAAAGATAGGATGGTGTTGCGGGCGGCGTACTTCACACTGGCGTAATGCATAAACTGTTTGAATTTTGGAGCGGACCCAAGTGTGGAGAGGTCTTCCTGGGTTCTTTCCTGCTAACAGCGAGATTCAGGAGAAAGCAGGGATTCAGCAGCAGCTTCCATAGGAATTCCAGAACCGAGCAATCATCTGTATGAGATCAATGAGGAGTGGCAAAATCATTAACAAGGGAGAAATATACTCATCAGACAGCAGGTTGCAATGGAAGGACTGGCAGGACCTGTGGACCTCTAAAAGCTTTCCAATTCCTCTCATAATGACGCTCCAGGAAGTGATGACACTAGCATCTGGTCAGGAGAGACAGGGGAAGGAAGGAAGCCGTCTCACCGTGTTCAGCAAAAACATCTCCTCTAGTGGAATATGGAATCCGGAGTCTGAAGAGCTGCTACAAATGTAGCCAGAATATTCAACAGTCTTCCAACGTGCAATGACTGTTGTTTTCCACTGTGCAAATATACCAGCTGTTAACAATTATTTTTGGCAGTCCCCAACAGACGTACAAAGAGTGGAATATAAAAAGTTGAGAAATGAAAAATGAAATTAATAATGAAATGAAAATCGCTTATTGTCATAAGTAGGCATCAAATGAAGTTACTGTGAACAGCTCCTAGTCGCCACATTCCGGCGCCTGTTCGGTGAGGCTGGTACAGGAATTTAACCCACGCTGCTGGCCTGCCTTGGTCTACTTTCAAAGCCAGTTGCTTAGCCGTGTGCGAAACCAGCCCTAAATGGAGGAGCTGATGATGAGTTCCCCAAATTCGAACAACAACAATCTGCCTTACTGTCAAGTGGAACTCTGCTAGTAACGCCAGGTAACGGAATATAACTGAATTATTGAAGACGGTTTATTTCGGGAAAGTATGGAGGCTATCTCAGAGATCACCTTTGTGTTTGACAATACCTGGGCCTCTTGGACAGATCTGATGCAAAAATTGGTCCAAAAGAAAATGTGATTACTGATCATAATGACGCGATGTTTGCTTGTTTACCAAATGACATGATATACATTGTATAGAATGCAAATTTTATAGAATCTTAAGAACTGTTTAAAGTTGCAAAGTATTGAGATATGAAAGCATCTGTGTATATTGATGGTTAATTATTTTGCAGGAGGGAGGTGTTGCAATAGGGAAATGTTGGACTATCAGTTCCGGAAATTGGGTCGAAGCTGCAGTGGCCATTTAGGGGTTACCAGACTGAGGGTAAAAATGTTACAATTGTATCGAAGATACACGCCCACAACTCGCCTCAGTTACATTGTCTCATGCAGACGTGCCCTTGTTGGTGGGAATGGATACGATGCCCCTTTTCTGCCGGGTGATTCACTCAAGATTCCTCGTCCTCCTGGACACCCTGATCTGATTCGCGTTTAGCGCAGTAAAGAGTCTGATTCTCTCTGAAGTACGAGAATTGGAGGTTAATTGCATACTCATAGCTTGCCCCTGTTTATTTGTGCAAAGGGGAGTGGGCAATCAAGCGGCCAGATAGCGATGATGAGGTCAAGGCTGGACAGCCAGTACAGACCATTCTATGTGTGGCTGGGTGAAGCTCAGGTAAATAAATCAATCCTGTTTGAGCAGGTGGGAAGAGAAGGTTTGGGAAAGTGACAGGCAGAAGTCCGATGAACTGGTACTGAGAAAGACTATCGAAAAGGGGTCTGATGGAGCTGCACAAACAGCAGTAACATGTTCTGTGAATGTAAATAGAACTGTTCCTTGCCCACCTAAGTGGAGTTTCGAGCTGTCTGTTCATGGCACGTGCTGTTTCGTGGCTAATCGCATATTCGGCTTAAGCTATACATGCAAGCTTTTCTTGTTAGGATTGAAGTTTACATATTGTTTAACTTTACTTTAAATAACGTTTTATTCAAACAAATAACCAAACCCTATTTGTTATGCCACCACGCCTGGAGCGAAACACGGCCATTCTGGTCCAGTATCTGAGCCACTGTTGAGCTCTGACGAGTCGGCTTCAACAGTAGGATGTAGCTGAAATCACACAGGCCGTTTTCCAACAGAAGACTCGCCGTTGTCTGATCTCCTGACAGTGAATGCCCGTTGGACTGGAATGAGCCTGTAGTGAACTAAAACAGGAATTGACCGAGGCCCCACTCGGACAAGTGCCGGATCCAGAATCCCCTTTAGCCAGTGAAGTAGAAGCGACGGGCGATACTATGTCTGCCGTTCTATCACAGGAAAGGCACGGGGGAATGGAACTGGCTGGCTCTGCTTCCCCACTCACGTGTCCGGGAGAACTCATTTTTCGGTGTGCAAACGCAACCTCACGGCTGTTTCTTGGCCTGTCCAAAATTATTCCTATATTATTAAACTCACTCCACTAAGTATTGCCAGATGGACGAAAACAATATGTAATTATTGGTCAGAATTGCATAGCCGGATGGACCTCATGTTACAAGGGAAGCACGTGTCTGTTGAAAGGACTAAAACACTCACGTTCCCTGCAGAGAACATAAGTTCCAGCGGGGAACTGCTGGGGGCAGAACGGTAGCATTGAGGATAGCACAATTGCTTCACAGCTCCAGGGTCCCAGGTTCGATTCCCGGCTTGGGTCACCGTCTGTGCGGAGTCTGCACATCCTCCCCGTGTGTGCGTAGGTTTCCTCCGGGTGCTCCGGTTTCCTCCCACAGTTCAAAGATGTGCAGGTTAGGTGGATTGGCCAAGATAAATTGCCCTTAGTGTCCAAAATTGCCCTTAGTGTTGGGTGGGGTTACTGGGTTATGGGCATAGGGTGGAAGTGATAACCTTGGGTAGGGTGTTCTTTCCAAGAGCCAGTGCAGACTCGATGGGCCGAATGGCCTCCTTCTGCACTATCAATTATATGATCTATGATACTGTATACAAGCAAAGTACTGCGGCTGCTGGAATCTGAAACGAAAGAGAAAATGCTGAAAAATCTTAGCAAGTCTAGCAGCATCTGTAGGGAGAGAAAAGAACCAACGTTTCGAGTCCGATGACTCTTTGTCAAAGCTTTCTCTCCAGGCAGATGGTGCCAGACCTGCTGAGATTTTCCAGCATTTTCTCTTTCGCATGAATACTGTAGTGATCTTTGTGTGTGCATGTACACAAGGGGTAAATGAGTAATCAGCAGCACCAGATGAACACTAGAGGGCCGACCCAACAGGCGTATAAAAGGCAGTCACACTGGGCCTTCGGCAGTTGCTCTCTCTCTCTCTCCCGTGCACTGTGATCAGGGCAATATCAGAATTTTTCAGCTGTTAGTGGAGTTGTGTATCGTCACTGTTGTTAGATCATGTTAACCTTATCACTAGTATCAAAGTTAAAGTAAATAACTCATGCACTTGTTGTTTTAGTTACTCAATAAACCTTTGTTGTTTCTCGATGAGTTTGAGTCTTCTTCATCGAGATTCAGAATACCTCACCATCAACCAAGGATTGAGTAGCACGAGTTACCTACCACACCGGTAACAAGACATGGTACCAGGCGTATTGGCTTTAAAAGAGCTAGTTACATAAGGTTACACATCAAGGGAAGAAACATTCGGATAGACATTGGACAACGGCAGTCTTTGCAGCACTCTGATCTCTCGGGCAAGAAAAAAAAGCGATAAGATGGACTCACTTCCAGCACCACAGCAACTCAGGACCTCTAGTAATCTCCAGTATACTTGGAAAATATTCCTTCAATAATTTAATCTATTTATGGAAATTAAGGACATGGCCGCTGTGGCATATTCTAAAACAAAATGCCTATCTCTTATCTGCGGTAGGGGAACAGGCCATGGAGATATATAATTCATTCACTTACACGGACATTCGACAACCACTGCAAATATCCGGTGAATGAGACATTTGAAAGCTTTAAATTCACCAGGCTGCTACAAAAACAAGGAGACTCGTTCAGCAGTTTTGTCACTGACTTAAAGCTGATGGCCAAATCCTGCAATTATGAAAACCTCCGTGACTCCCACATCAGAGACCAAATTGTCAGTGGCATCTCTGATGAGGGACTCAGAAAGTCTCTCCTAAAATACAGAAATCTGACCCTTGAAATTACCATTTAAAAATGCCCTGCTCATGAAATTACTGAAGCACAGTATGAACAATTTACTTACCGGGAACAAGGCCTCCACAACGTGGTAGGATCCGTCAAAATGGTACCCAAGCTTCTAGAAGGCGTTCCTCCACCGGCAATCCCGCGCGCGCGAACCTGGAAGTGGCAATCAAACATGCGCAGTTCGCCCGAAGATTGGAACGGGAAAACAAATGCGCAAGCATGGCGGAGCAGCGTGATGACGTGTCTTCACTGCGACAAGCCAATTTGAAAGGGCAATGTCCGGCTTTTGAGAAGCAGTGTAAGAGGTGTCGAAGATACAACCACGATACCACTAAAGGTAGATCTGTGCTTCACATGACGTCCACAGGACAAAAACTGAGGCCCTGTGACGATAGGAACGTTGCACCAATGGAACACAAACCAACCTACGGTGATTACTTAGCAGAGCATGATGACCAAGCCTGTGACTACTCATGCGGTGTGGACACGGTTGAGTCAACTGAGGAACCTCATCCGAAATGTCCGAAAGTAAGCAACAAGAGTTTTACAGTTACAAAACACAAAATAATATTCTCCAGCGACAGAATGTAGTCCGTGCCTCCACCCACAATTAAAGATTACTGCCACACCACCCTGGAACAAGCAGCTTGCAACACACAAAGAGGAGAGCACAATGACAAATCCAGAGCAAAAGATTTGTTCATTGACGATGATTACTCAGGAGATGAGTTCCTCATTGGACAAATAGAGCACCATGGCACATCCTCAGTAGAAGAGATGATTTTCTCGCTGACAAATGCTACACAGCCATGGATGACTTCATCGGATCTGATGATCATTGCAACAGCAACATGGGTGCCAAGTTCAATATGAGTCTAATGGTAGAGAAATTCCAGTACCATGACGACATGGCAGATCGTCGATACAATGGATGACAGCCACTTGTCAAAGATACAAGAAGAAGGCGACGCCACGCAGAGAGCACAGATGGACTCCACAGAGAGGGTGATACCAGCATCCACAGCGAGCTCGTTGACAGACTCCAAAATGGACGCAAATAAAGACTCCGGAGTGACAACAATGCACGTGGAAGACTATAACGGTCTATCCGTCTTATATGAGCAATCAGCAGCAGGCTATGAAAATCCATGTCATCAACATGTAAAAAGCAGTGACAAAGTGACAACACTCCACATCCAGTGTGTGCAGGATCACAGCGAGACTGGCAGATCTCAGGTCGTCTGTACGGAAGCACAGAGAAGGTCTACTCTTGGTCCAGTGAGACCACGTCATTTGTAATCTTGAAAATATTGACTCCAGAAGAGGAGCACCAAGAAACCAAAGGCGATTGAAATGAAACGGAAATAACTCCTGAAGAGGAGCATAACGAGATCACAGATGATTCAAATGTACCGGAAATGTCTCCAGAACAGGAGCACCAAGGAAGGACAGAAGGGCAATCAAATTCACCACAAATGACTAATGTCACCAACATCAATGCAACATCAGATCATTCTCACAACTCGAAAAACAAAACGCTCAACGAAACATTGGCTAAGACATAAAACACCTTTGAGTATGACTCGAATAATACAGATGGGACAGTCATCAAGCAAATCTGTAACAACACCAACAAGACCAACAACGGTATCAACAACGACAGAAGCCACTGGTATGGACAAGGCTTTTCAGAACCCCAAAATGTATCATGGAGTTCAACCAAGCTCACCCTTTAATGGACTTGTTGCTTTTCCGAGCACACGTTTTTTTCCCTTCGGGTTACAATTATAGACACGTGGGTTTTTAAACAAAAAACCCTGTTCAATCCATCAACTCAACATGGAACTAAAATTAATTAAACATTGGATCTCTTAACACCACTTACTTCAAAGATAACTCAGAAATTATTGCAACAGTAGATACTTCATTAAAATGTTCCTTCAAACTTCCAAGAGACGAAACACCGTTCAACAGAATCACATCAGGTTAAAGGACATATATATATTTTGTAGAATGGCAGAGACTGTCGGAAACTGGCTTTCTACTTTTAAACTGCTCTCAGCAAAACCAGCCAGGCACTTTTAAACTGCTCTCAGCAAAACCAGCCAGGCACTTTTAAACTGCTCTCAGCAAACCCAGCCAGGCACTTTTAAACTGCTCTCAGCAAAACCAGCCAGGCACTTTTAAACTGCTCTCAGCAAAACCAGCCAGGTACTTTTAAACTGCTCTCAGCAAAACCAGCCTGGCACTTTTAAACTGCTCTCAGCAAAAGTAGCCAGGCACTTTTAAACTGCTCTCAACAAAACCAGCCAGGCACTTTTAAACTGCTCTCAGTAAAACCAGCCAGGCACGTTTAAACTGCTCTCAGCAAATCCAGCAAGGCACTTTGAAACTGCTCTCAGCTAAACCAGCCAGGCACTTTCAAACTGCTCTCAGCAAAACCAGCCAGCCAAGTTTAAACTGCTCTCAGCAAATCCAGCCAGACTCTTTTTAACTGCTCTCAGCAAAACCAGCCAGGCCCTTTTAAACTGTTCTCTGCAAAACCAGCCAGGCACTTCTAAACAGCTCTCAGCGAAACCAGCCAGGCACTTTTAAACTGCTATCAGCAAAACCAGCCAGGCACTTTTAAACTGCTCTCAGCAAAACCAGCCAGGTACTTTTAAACTGCTCTCAGCTAAACCAGCCAGGCACTTTTAAACTGCTCTCAGCTAAACCAGCCAGGCACTTTTAAACTGCTCTCAGCTAAACCAGCCAGGCACTTTTAAACTGCCCTCAGCAAAACCAGCCAGGCACTTTTAAACTGCTCTCAGCAAAACCAACCACGCACTTTTAAACTGCTATCAGCCAAACCAGCCAGGCACTTTTAAACTGCTCTCAGCAAAACCAGCCAGGTACTTTTAAACTGCTCTCAGCTAAACCAGCCAGGCACTTTTAAACTGCCCTCAGCAAAACCAGTCAGGCACTTTTAAACTGCTCTCAGCAAAACCTGCCAGGCACTTTCAAACTGCTCTCAGCAAAACCAGCCAGGCACTTTTAAACTGCTCTCAGCAAACCCAGCCAGGCACTTTTAAACTACTCTCAGCTAAACCAGACAGGCACTTTTAAACTGCTCTCAGCAAACCCAGCCAGGCACTTTTAAACTGCTCTCAGCAAAACCAGCCAGGCACTTTTAAACTGCTCTCAGCTAAACCAGCCAGGCACTTTTAAACTGCTCTCAGCAAAAGTAGCCAGGCACTTTTAAACTGCTCTCAGCAAAACCAGCCAGGCACTTTTAAACTGCTCTCAGCAAAAGTAGCCAGGCACTTTTAAACTGCTCTCAGCAAAACCAGCCAGGCACTTTTAAACTGCTCTCAGTAAAACCAGCCAGGCACGTTTAAACTGCTCTCAGCAAATCCAGCCAGGCACTTTTAAACTGCTCTCAGCAAAACCAGCCAGGCACTTTTAAAATGCTCTCAGCTATACCAGCCAGGCACTTTTAAACTCCTCTCAGCTAAACCAGCCAGGCACTTTTAAACTACTCTCAGCAAAACCAGCCAGGCACTTTCAAACTGCTCTCAGCCAAACCAGCCAGCCACGTTTAAACTGCTCTCAGCAAATCCAGCCAGACTCTTTTTAACTGCTCTCTGCAAAACAAGCCAGGCACTTCTAAACTGCTCTCAGCGAAACCAGCCAGGCACTTTTAAACTGCTCTCAGCAAAACCAGCCAGGCCCTTTTAAACTGCTCTCTGCAAAACAAGCCAGGCACTTCTAAACTGCTCTCAGCGAAACCAGCCAGGCACTTTTAAACTGCTATCAGCAAAACCAGCCAGGCACTTTTAAACTGCTCTCAGCAAAACCAGCCAGGCACTTTTAAACTGCTCTCAGCAAAACCAGCCAGGCACTTTTAAACTGCTCTCAACAAAACCAGCCATGCACTTTTAAACTGCTCTCAGCAAAACCAGCCAGGCACTTTAAAAATGCTCTCAGCAAAACCAGCCAGGCACTTTTAAACTGATCTCAGCTAAACCAGACAGGCACTTTTAAAATGCTCTCAGCAAAACCAGCCAGGCACTTTTAAACTGATCTCAGCAAAACCAGCCAGGCACTTTTAAACTGATCTCAGCTAAACCAGACAGGCACTTTTGAACTGCTCTCAGCAAAACTAGCCAGGCACTTTTAAACTGCTCTCAGCAAAACCAGCCAGGCACTTTTAAACTGCTCTCAGCAAAACCAGCCAGGCACTTTTAAACTGCTCTCAACAAAACCAGCCAGGCACTTTTAAACTGCTCTCAGCAAAACCAGCCAGGCACTTTAAAAATGCTCTCAGCAAAACCAGCCAGGCACTTTTAAACTGATCTCAGCTAAACCAGACAGGCACTTTTGAATGCTCTCAGCAAACCAGCCAGGCACTTTTAAAATGCTCTCAGCAAAACCAGCCAGGCACTTTTAAACTGCTCTCAGCAAAACCAGCCAGGCACTTTAAAAATGCTCTCAGCAAAACCAGCCAGGCACTTTTAAACTGATAAGCTAAACCAGACAGGCACTTTTAAACTGCTCTCAGCAAAACCAGCCAGGCACTTTTAAAATGCTCTCAGCAAAACCAGCCAGGCACTTTTAAACTGATCTCAGCTAAACCAGCCAGGCACTTTTAAACTGCTCCCAGCAAAACAAGCCAGGCACTTTTAAACTGCTCTCAACAAAACCAGCCAGGCACTTTTAAACTGCTCTCAGCTAAACCAGCCAGGCACTTTCAAACTGCTCTCAGCAAAACCAGCCAGGCACTTTTAAACTGCTCTCAGCTGAACCAGCCAGGCACTTTTAAACTGCTCTCAGCGAAACCAGCCAGGCACTTTTAAACTGCTCTCAGCTAAACCAGCCAGGCACTTTTAAACAGCTCTCAGCTAAACCAGCCAGGCACTTTTAAACTGCTCTCAGCTAAACCAGCCAGGCACTTTTAAACAGCTCTCAGCAAAACCAGCCAGGCACTTTTAAACTGCTCTCAGGCAAACCAGCCAGGCACTTTTAAACTGCTCTCAGCAAAACCAGCCAGGCACTTTTAAACTGATCTCAGCTAAACCAGCCAGGCACTTTTAAACTGATCTCAGCTAAACCAGCCAGGCACTTTTAAACTGCTCTCAGCAAAACCAGCCAGGCACTTTTAAACTGCTCTCAGCTAAACCAGCCAGGCACTTTTAAACTGCTCTCAGCAAAACCAGCCAGGCACTTTTAAACTGCCCTCAGGTAAACCAGCCAGGCACTTTTAAACTGCGCTCAGCAAAACCAGCCATGCACTTTTTAAGCTGCAAAACCAAACTGCAAACTTGCAGCTCTCTGGAAACACACAGACTGCTTTTAAACTGAAACTAAGAACCTGCAAAATGGCTGAACTGACCTGAGCCCCACCCACTCTCTGACATCACTGTTTTCCTCAAGGTACATTGCTTACACATCCTTTTCTTAAAGGTACCCTCACATGACACCTACCCCCAAGATAAAAAAAAAACCATCAACTTCAAGATGGTTTCATTTTTCACTTTTGCACTATCCACTAAGAAATGTACACAGTAAATATACCTTTTCGTCTTTAAAAAAACCCACATGCAAACATGTATAATAATATAGTCCATTTTTCTTTGTTCTTCTTCCTCCAACCGAAATCCTTCTCAATTAACAGTCTCTTTGAACAAAGTCTCGGCACGTTCCATCCATTCCTCTACTCCACGGAATTTATCTTTTGAATCAGATACTTTTGTCCAATCTGACCACAGAGTGCCTGGCAATATTCCAATACAGGAGCATTGGTGATCACAGCTTTCAGACAGTCAAATGCCTGTTGAAAGTCCGCTGTCCATTGAAATTATTTACGTTTCTTCAGCAATTCCATCCGTGGAGTAATCACGCCACAAAACTTTTGCACAACTGTTTGATCAAATTCATTCATGCTAGGAGATCGCATTATTTCCATTCGTCTTGAGGGTAACGGAAACACCACAAATAAATTTATTCGGCCTTCTCCAGATTCACTTTCGCCTAGGTTATCACCAAACCCGCCTCCTGAAGTCGACCGAAGAACTCCATACGATGTTTTAAATGTTCTCTCCAGGTCTGGAAATTGGAAACAAAAGCAGATTGTCCCACTTTCTCAATGCAATCCTTCAATGGTGGGACAGGATAAGAGTCCGTTCTTTAACTGCATTCACCTTTCTATAGTGCACACACAATTGTTGGGTACCGTCTGGTCTAGGTACCATCACTATGGGCGAGCTCCATTAGCTGCAACCCACTTCAATTATGCCACTTGTAATCATACTCCCAATCTCTCTGTTAACCTGTGCCAATTTTAAAGGATTAAGTCTATATGAATGTTGTTTGATAGGAACAGCATTTCCCACATCTACATCATGTACAGCCATTTTAGTAAATCCCAATTTATCTCTACAAACTTGCCCATGTGATATCAATAACTCTTTCAGGTCAGTTCGTTTTTCCTCTGGAAGGTAACTTAACAATTCATCCCAATGTTTAAGAACATCCTCGTTTTCCAATTTAATTTGAGTTATGTCAAACTCACAGTCATCTGGATTTGGCTCGTCACTTTGAGTTAGAATCATTAAAACCTCCTTTTTCTCTCCTTAACTTTCAACGTACCTTTGACGCATATTCACATGACACACTCAGTGAGTCTTCCTTCTATCTGGTGTGTTTACCACATAATTCACTTAATTGCCTTTCAATCTGATATGGTCTATAAAACCTAGCTTTTAAAGGCTCCCCTATCACTGGTAACAAAACTAAAATGTTATCCCCACTGGCAAAACTACGAACTTTGTATTTCTTGTCCGCTACCAGTTTCATCATATATTGTGCAACTTTTAAATGCTGTCCAGCCAATTCGCCTTCTCTATTTTCTCGTTCCCTAAAATTTGACACGTAATCCAATTGTGTAATTTCCGATTTCTCACCCACCAATTTTTCCTTAATCAATTTAAGTGGCGGTCTTACCTCATGACCAGAAATTAGTTCAAAATTACTAAATTTGGTTGACTCATTAGGTGCACCCGTACTTGCAAACAATGGAATTGCTTCATCCCAATACTCTGGATAATCTTGACAATACGCCCTCAACATTGTCGTTTATGTCTGATGCCATATTTCTGACGCTCCCTGCGATTCTGGATGGTACGCAGTTGATTTAAATTGTTTTATTCCGAAACTTATTTGAATAACATTGAAGTAAAATTCGTTCCTCGATCGATTGAATTTCTGTGGGTAGTCGATATCTCGTAAAGAATTCAAGTAACTCGTCCACAATCAAAACTTCAAAACAAGTGTACCGTTTTGGATAATGTTGGCGGGAGGGGGGGAGGGGGTGACCTACCGGGGGAAGGCCATAGCGGCCAGGTCTCTGGCACTGAGTCAGGCTCTGGGGCTCAGAAGGGAAGGGGGGAGAATAGAAAAGCAATAGTTGTAGGAGATTCAATGGTTAGGGGGATAGATTGGAGATTCTGTGGTCGCGAGCGAGACTCTCGGAAGGTATGTTGCCTTCCTGGTGTCAGGGCCAGGGATGTCTCGGATCGTGTCTTCAGCATCCTTAAGGGGGAGGGGGAGCAGCCAGAAGTCGTGGTGCACATTGGTACCAACGACGTCGGTAGGAAAAGGGCTGTGGAGGCAATAAACGAGTTTAGGGAGTTAGGCTGGAAGTTAAAAGCCAGGACAGACAGAGTTGTCATCTCTGGTTTGTTGCCGGTGCCACGTGATAGCGAGGCTAGGAATAGGGAGAGAGTGCAGCTCAACACGTGGCTGCAGGAATGGTGCAGGAATTCGGGCTTCAGGTATTTGGATAATTGGAGCGCATTCTGGGGAAGGTGGGACCTGTACAAGCAGGACGGGTTGCATCTGAACCAGAGGGTCACCAATATCCTGGGAGGGAGGTTTTCTAGTACTCTTCGGGAGGGTTTAAACTAATTTGGCAGGGGACTGGGAACCAGATTTGTAGTCCAGCTACTAAGATAGACGATATTCAGGACGCCAAAGCGTGTAATGAGGCAGCGAGACAGGGAACACTGACAACGGAGAGTACTTGCAGGCACGGAGAAGGGTTGAAGTGTGTATACTTCAACGCAAGAAGCATCAGGAATAAGGTGGCTGAACTTAAGTCATGGATCGGTACTTGGGACGACGATGTGGTGGCCATCACGGACACTTGGATAGAAGAGGGGCAGACATGGTTGTTGGAGGTCCCTGGTTATAGATGTTTTAATAAGATTAGGGAGGCTGGAAAAAAAAGAGTTGCGGGGTTGGCATTGTTAATTAGTGACAATATAACAGCTGCAGAAAGGCAGTTCGAGGAGTATCAGCCTACTGAGGTAGTATGGGTTTATGTCTGAAATAGGAAAGGAGCAGTCACCTTGTAGGGAGTTTTCTATAGGCTCCCCAATAGTAGCAGAGATGTGGAGGAACAGATTGGGAAACAGATTTTGGAAAGGTGCAGAAGTCACAGGGTAGTAGTCATGGGTGACTTTAAGTTCCCAAACATTGAGTGGAAACTCTTTACATCAAATAGTTTGGATGGGGTGGTGTGTGTGCATTCTGTCCAGGAATCTTTTCTAACTCAGTATGTAGATTGTCCGACTAGAGGCGGTGCAATATTGGATTTAGTACTTGGTAATGAACCAGGGAAAGTGATAGATTTGATAGTGGGGGAGCATTTTGGAGATCGTGGCCACAATTCTGTGACTTTCACTTGAGTAATGGAGAAGGATAGGTGCGTGCAACAGGGCAAGGTTTACAATTGGGGGAAGGGTAATTAAGATGTTGTCAGACAAGAATTGAAGTGCATAAGTTGGGAACAAAGGGTGTCAGGGAAGGACACAAGTGAAATGTGGAACTTGTTCAAGGAACAGCTACTATGTGTCCTTGATATGTATGCCCCTGTCAGGCAGGGAAGAGATGGTCGAGTGAGGGACCCATGGTTGACAAGAGAGGTTGAATGTCTTGTTATGGAAAAAAAGGTGACTGATGTAAGGCTGAGGAAACAAGGTTCAGAGAGGGCGCTGGAGGGATACAAGATAGCCAGGAGGGAACCTAAGAAAGGGATTAGGAAAGCTCAGAGAGGGCATGAACAATTTTTGGCGTGGAGGATCAAGGAAAACCCCAAGGTCTTTTACACATATGTGAGAAATATAAGAAAGACTAGAGCGAGGGAAGGTCCGATCAAGAACAATAGCGGGAGATTGTATATTGAGTCTGAAAGAGATCGGAGAGGTCTTGAACGAGTAATTTTCTTCTGTATTTACAAATGAGAGGGGCGATATTGTTGGAGAGGACAGTGTGAAATAGATTGGTAAGCTCGAGGAAATACTTGTTAGGAAGGAAGATGTGTTGGGCATTTTGAAAAACTTGAGGATAGACATGTCCCCCGGGCCTGACGGGATATATCCAAGCATTCTATGGGAAGCATGAGATGAAATTGCAGAGCCGTTGGAAATGATCTTTTCGTACTCACTGTCAACAGGGGTGGTACCAGGGGATTGGAGAGTGGCGAATGTCGTACTCCTGTTCAAAAAAGGGACTAGGGATAACCCTGGGAATTACAGGCCAGTTAGTCTTACTTCGCTGGTAGGCAAAGTTATGGAAAGGGCACTGAAGAATTAGATTTCTGAGCATCTGGAAAGACACTGCTTGATTAGGGATAGTCAGCACGGATTTGTGAGGGGTAGGTCTTGCCTTACAAGTCTTATTTAATTCTTTGAGGAGGTGACCAAGCATGTGGATGAAGGTAAAGCAGTGGATGTAGTGTACATGGATTTTAGTAAGGCATTTGATAAAGTTCCCCATGGTAGGCTTCTGCATAAAGTAAGGAGTCATGGGACAGTGGAAAATATGGCCAGTTGGATAACGAACTGGCTAACCGATAGAAGTCAGAGAGTGGTGGTGGATGGCAAATATTAAGCCTGGATCCCAGTTACCAGTGGCGTACCGCAGGGATCAGTTATGGGTCCTCTGCTGTTTGTGATTTTCATTAATGACTTGGATGAGGGAGTTGAAGGGTGGGTCAGTAGATTTGCAGACGATACGAAGATTGGTGGAGTTGTGGATAGTGAGGAGGGCTGTTGTCGTCTGCAAAGAGACACAGATATGATGCAGAGCTGGGCTGAGAAGTGGCAGATGGAGTTTAACCCTGAAAAGTGTGAGGTTGTCCATTTTCGAAGGACAGATATGAATGCGGAATACAGGGTTAACGGTAGAGTTCTTGGCAATGTGGAGGAGCAGAGAGATCTTGGGGTCTATGTTCATACATCTTTGAAAGTTGCCACTCAAGTGGATAGAGCTGTGAAGAAGGCCTATGGTGTGCTAGCGTTCATTAAACATAAGGATTGAATTTAAGTGCCGTGAGGTGATGATGCAGCTGTACAAAACTTTGGGAAGGCGACATTTGGAGTACTGTGTACAGTTCTGGTCGCCTCATTTTAGGAAGGATGTGGAAGCTTTGGAAAAGGTGCAAAGGAGATTTACCAGGATGTTGCCTGGAATGGAGAGTAGGTCTTACGAGGTAAGGTTGAGGGTGCTACGTGTTTTCTCATTAGAACGGAGAAGGATGAGGGGCGACTTGATAGAGGTTTATAACATGATCAGGGGAATAGATAGAGTAAACAGTCAGAGACCTTTTCCCCGGGTGGAACAAACCATTACAAGGGGACATACATTTAAGGTGAATGGTGGAATATATAGGGGGGATGTCAGAGGTAGGTTCTTTACCCAGAGAGTACTGGGGGCATGGAATGCACTGCCTTTGGAAGTAGTTGAGTCGGAAATATTAGGAACCTTCAAGCAGCTATTGGATAGGTACATGGATTATGGTAAAATGATATAGTGTAGATGTTTTTGTTCTTAAGGGCAGCACGGTAGCATTGTGGATAGCACAATTGCTTCACAGCTCCAGGGCCCCAGGTTCGATTCCGGCTTGGGTCACTGTCTGTGCAGAGTCTGCACATCCTCCCCGTGTCTGCGTGGGTTTCCGCCGGGGGCACCGGTTTCCTCCCACTGTCCGAAGATGTGCAGGTTAGGTGGATTGGCCATGCTAAATTGCCGTTAATGTCCAAAATTGCCCTTAGTGTTGGGCGGAGGTGTTGACTTTGGGTAGGGTGCTCTTTCCAAGAGCAGTTTCACACTCGATGGGCCGAATGGCCTCCTTCTGCACTGTAAATTCAATGATAATCTATGATTAATCTAGGGCAAAGGTTCGGCACAACAGGGCCTGTTCTGTGCTCTATTTTTCTATGTTCTATGTTCTAATCCTTTTAGCTGTAATATTACGTACTGGAATGGCCTCTGGAAACCTAGTAGACACATCCATTGCAGTCAAAAGATATTGATTCCCACCTTTTGTTTTATGAAGATTGTTTTACACAATCGATTAGGACCATTGTAAAAGGTTCCTCAAATGCAGGAATGGGTATTACGGGCGCTAGTTTTATCACTGCTTGAGGTTTCCCTGTCACTTGACATGGGTGACATGATTGACAAAATGTAACTACATCTTTATATAGTCCAGGCCAATAAAAATATTTCTGTATTTAGCTTGAGTTTTCCTTATTCCCAAATGTCCTTCCACTGGTACCTCATGTGCAACTTGCAACACCTCCTTTGTATAAATTACCGGCAATACTACTTGATGAATTTCTGCCCACTTTTCATCATCCTACATATGTAAAGGTCTCCATTTTCTCATCAAGCCATCACTTTTACGGTCATAACACTCTGGTACTCTCAGATTCCTCTTCCGTATATGCTTTCTGCAATCCGTTTTATTTCTACATCTTTCTGTTGTGACTCCGCCAATTTTCCTGAATTAAAAATATCCGCCTCATCCTCCACCTGTTCTTGTTTTTTTTCAACTATATGATCAAAAATCGTTTCTTATAATTGCACTTCAACTTCAACTTCACTCTTTGATTTCTCCTCTTGTCTTAACCTGTGACTTTGCGACCTTGTTACTACACAATCCGGAAAAATCCTAGGATATTCGGCCTTCAACACTTCAGTTGACTGATTTTCCAATGGCTTATCAAACACAGTAGGCATCACACCCACCTGCGATCCAGCTATATCATTACCCAAGATTAACTTTATTCCTGGACAAGATAGTTTATCTATTACTCCTACTACCGCTTCACCACTCTTCACTGGACTTTCCGACCTTACCTTATGTAATGGAAGTCTACTCCCCGACCCTGAATTCCAACCTTACCTTATATAATGGAACGCTACTCCACTTACCCTGAATTCCACATATCACAACCTTTTCTGGCAACATTCTTCCCAAACTACATAATTCCTCATCTATTACCATTAACGATTGACTAGCCCCTGTATCTCTTAAAATTGCGACATCTTTACCTGCTCCTCCTGATACACATGAGTAACTTTACCCACGCAAGTAAATTCATTAAAGACATCTGGCACCTTCTTAACAATTACTTGTTGAACAGGTTGTACAATCGTTTGCACCTCCGTCGCTTCCCTTGGGCTTTCCTTTACACTTTAACAAACCCCACTGTCTTATCCTGTTTTACCACATCAGCCTTCCCAGTGTTTTCTTTTCAACTACCAACACTGTGACTTTACATGACCTAGTTTATTACAGTGAAAACATTTGAAACGTTTCATTTCTTTTCCAACCTCCTGGATTTCTTTGTTAATCTGAGGTACACTCTCTTTATTGTCTACCATCAGATCAGCTTTACCATTCCCACTTGAGTATGTCTCATGTTCCCAGTTTCTATCCCCCACCAGCTGAAACTGATGTCGGAAACCAATCTTTGATTTATGAACTAATTCATAATAATCTGCCATTTCCGCTGCTAATCTCGCAGTTTTAACCCTCTGTTCTTCCACATGAGTTCTCAATGCATCAGGAATTGAATTTTTAAACTCCTCCAAAAGTATAATTTCATGAGAGCTTCAAACGTTTGGTCTATTTTCAAAGCCCTTCTCCACGTATCAACATTACTCTGTTTGAGCCTTTCAAACTCCATGGATGTTTGACCAAATTATTTCCTTAAATTTCTAAACCTTTTGGTGTAAGCTTCAGGCAGTAGCTCATATGCACTTAAGATGGATTTCTTCACCTCCTCATACGTTCCAGATACCTCCTCCGGTAGTGATGCAAACACTTCACTAGCCCTACCTACCAGCTTTATTTGTATCAGTAACACCCACGTGTCATGTGGCCATTTCATTTGTTTAGCTACCTTCTCAAAAAAATGAAAAAGGCTTCCTCTTCTTTCTCGTCAAACCTTGGCAATGCTTGGTCATATTTAAGTAGATTCCCACCAAGCCTTCGACTATGACGCTCTTTCTCACTCTCCTCACCACTATCATCCAACTGCACGTTTCCCTTTACGTCTGCCAATTTTAACTGATTGTCATGTTTCATGGCCATTTACCGAAGTTCAAACTCCCTCTCTTCATCTTTCTGTTTTGCTCGGGCTATTCGTTCTTTTCTCCTTTCTTTGCTCTCCTATTCTTTTTCCTCTCTCTCTCTCTTTCTCTTTTTTCCTCTCTCTCACTTTCTCGTATTCCAGCCTCTATAATTCTTTCTGATGTTCCATTTGTTTAATTTGCAACTAACTTTTTGCCATTTCCCGTGAGTCAAACTCTATCTGAGGCAACTTTAAATGCTTAACCATCGGCATAATTACCTCATCTTTTCGCATTTTATCAGTTAAGGTTAACTGCAATGTTTTTGCCAAATCAACAGTCTGCGTTTCGTTTTCGACCGTAAAGCACTACGTGTGACATTCTCCACCCCCAAAGACCTCTGAGCATCTAAAAGAGCCATTTTTCACAACACTCTCCCCACTTAACCTAAAATACCACACCAGAAATCAACAATCCTTCACTGTATTTAAGTTCACAAAACCTAATCCAATCGATAGACTTTTATCCCGCTTGAGCCCCCAATTGTTATGGGCGATGCTTCTCAGAACCACAAAATGTATCATGGAGTTCAACCAACCTCATGCTTTAATGGATTTGTTTCTTTTCCGAGCACACGGCTTTTTCCCTTGGTGTGGGATTACAATTATGGACTTTTAAGCACAAAATAATGTTTATTCCATGAACTCAACTAAACATCTTAAAGAAACATTGGATCTCTTAACACCCCTTACTTCAAAGATAACTCAGAAATTATTGCAACAGTAAATACTTCCTTAAAATGTTCCTTCAAACTTCCAAGAGACGTAACACCTTTAAACAGTATCACATCAGGTTAACGGACATATAAATATATATTGTAGAATGGCAGAGACTGTCGCAAACTGGCTTTTTACTTTTAAACTGCTCTGAGCTAAACCACCCAGGCACTTTTAAACTGCTCTCAGCAAAACCAAACTGCAAGCCTTGCAGTTCTCTGGCAACACACAGACACTGATTTTGAACTGAAACTAAAAACCTGAAAAATGGCTGACCTGAGCTGAGTTCCACCGACTCTATGACATCACTGTTTACTTAAAAGTAAATTGCTTAAACATCCAGTTCTTAAAGGTACCCTTACATGACACCACAAGTACAACAACAATGAAACATCGACCTCTACATCATGTGACAACTCCACCCATAAATGACAATGTACCAGCACAGTTCCAAATGGTGCTAAGTCTACAAACATTACATTCCATAACAATAAATCTCTCGATTTCATAACTGCACAACAGCAACCAGCCAACCCAGCTTTGAAGAACGGGGACCTACGGAGTCAATCCCGCAAGCACAAAAAAAAGTACCCGGCCTGACCACAAGCTGCTTCGACCATTCAAACACCTCATGATGACTTGCTGGTCACTTACACACATGAACACTGACGATGTTCTCAACGAAATGACGACATCAACTTTGCCACCTCAACGACAGAAGAAGAAAGCAACCCAACTGGTCAAATTCATAAACATTGGACTCACAATTTTTCTTGTTAACATTTGTCTCTTTAAACACTGATTAGCGTTGTACTGTCATCATTACCATCACAGATTGTACACAGCGTTATTTGTCTTACCTATCTCCAGTTAACTGCATTACGTATATTTGTTCAATCTTCTTTAGAACATACAGAAAATATTTAACACGAGAAAGAGGGGGGATGTAGTGATTTCTGTATGTGCATGTTCACAAGGGGTTAATGTGCAATCAGCAGCACCAAATGATGACTAGAGGGCAGGACCAACGTGGGTATAAAAGCCAGGCACATTGGGTCTTCGGCAGTTGCTCTCTCTCGGGTACACTGTGATCAGGGCAATATCAGAATAGTTCAGATAGTTAGTAGAGTTATGGATAGTTACTGTAGGTAGATCTTGTTAACCGTATCACTAGTATCAAAGTTAAAGTAAAGAACTCATGCACGTATTGTATAGTTACTCAATAACCCTTTGTTGTTACTGGACGAGTTCGAGTCTTCTTCATCGAGATTCAGAATACCTCACCATCAACCAAGGATTGAGGAGCACGAGTTTCCTACCACACAGGTAACAAGTCAAATACCAGCTGTGGCAGTAGCCGGTCCCAAGGGAAAGTTTGTGCTGAAGCGAAAGTGAGAAGCAGGGGTTCTCCAAAAGGCGGAGCACAACCCAGTGAACAACCGGCAGACACAAAAATCACAATTTTTCTTTGTGGACGGCTCATCGATGGTTGAGGACAGAGTGATAAAAGTGGTATTTCGCAATTATAGGGAAACAATGAAACACAGGTACAGGAAGAACTAATATTGGACTTAGCCGGAACCATGAGCCTTCAGAGAGCTGAAGTAGCAGCAGTAGAAATATACCCGGAATATTTAGCTGCAACACTTGACATTTATCCAGGAGTATATCTGTATGAAATAGCCTGACTGTGTTGATGAGGATGAGCCAGTCAATGTGCATTAATTGAATTTTAAGAAGGCTTTGCAAAAAGTCCCACATAAGACATTCCAGTGTAAAAGTAAAGCACAGTGGAGTAGGGTAATGTATTGATGGTTAGAAAACTGATTGGCATACAGAAAACAAAGAGCAGGAATTACTGGGTATTTTCCAGATGACAGGCAGTGGTTCCTGGGGTTTCAGAGGGAGCCGTGCTGGGGCCCCGGATATTCACACTATATATTAATGAGTTAGATGAGAGAACGAAATGTAACATCTCAAAATTTACAGATGACTCAAAGTTGAGTTGACTTGTGAGCTGCCCGGGTTCCTGCAGTGTGATTCGGAGTTGGCAAATGAATGGTAGATGTAGTGTAATTTGGATAATTGTGAGGCGGTATGGTAACACAGTGGTTAGCACTGTTGCTTCACAGCGCCATGGTCCCAGGTTCGATTCCCGGCTTGGGAGACTGCCTGTGCGGTGTCTACACGTTCTCCCCGTGTCTGCGTGGATTTCCTCCGGTTTCCTCCCACAAGTCCCGAAAGACGTGCTGTTAGGTGAATTGGACATTCTGAATTCTCCCTCAGTGCGTGTGGCGACCAGGGGATTTTCGCAGTAACTTTATTGCCGTGTTAATGTCAGCCTACTTGCAGTTCTGACAATGATAACGATTATGATTATTCATTATTATTATTTTTCCTGTGATAGCAAATTCGGGCGGCGGATTATTAGCTGAAATGAGCATAAATTCGGAGAAAGGAATGTGCAACTAGACCTGGCTGTCATCGTATACCAGTCGCTCAAGGTAAATATGCAGGTACAACAGGCAGTAAGAAGGGAAATTGTATTTTGACCTTCATAGCGAGAGGGTTCGACGACAGGAGTAGGGATGTCGGCCTTCAATTATACAGCGTGTTGGTGAGGTCACCATTCTGCTGGAATATTGGGAGCAGTTTGGTTCTCCTTATCTACGGAAGGATCGACTTGTTCGAGAGCGAGTGCAGTGGAGGTTTCCAGACTGATGGCATGGCTGGACTGACGTATGCGGAGAGGTTGATTCGATTAGAAACATATTGGCTGGCGTCCAGAAGAATCAGGAGGGACCTCATAGATACCGATAACATTCTATCAGGACAAGACAGGGTGGATGCAGGAAGGGTGTTCGCGATGGTTTCGGGGACACAGTCTGAGGCTACGTGGTAGACCATTTAGGACAGAGATGAGCAGAGACGTTTCACCCAGAGGTGAGGCTGTGGCATTCGGAACGACAGGAAGTAGCTGAGGCAAAATCATTGTATGAGTTCAAGAAGAAGTTCGAGGTAGCACTTGGAGCGAAGGGGATGAACGGATTTGGGCGAAGGGCGGTTCGGATGTGGAGTTGGCTGATTAGCCATGGTCAGAACGAATAGTGTAGAAGGGTCGAAAGGTCAAATGGCCTCTACTCGCTCCTGTTTTCTATCTTTCTATGTTTGACAGACATGGAAGCTGGAGGATGTGTGTCTGCTGATGGAAAGACACTCCCCTAAGCCACATTATTATAATATATAATCCAGATAGTCCAAGGAAAACAATATGGTTTAATTATGGTAAAGGCTCACCCCCATCCCCCCCAACAGACATTATAAACACAGGTGAGTTCGGGTGGCACGGTGGCGCAGCTGTGGTCACTGGGCCTAGGGACCCAGGTTCTACTCTCACCTTGGGTGACTGGCTGGATGTTCCGTGTGTGCGCATGGGTTTCCTCCAGGTGCTCGGGTTTTCTCTTACAGTCACATCGATGTGCAAGTTAGGGTAATTGACCACGGTAAATTATCCCTCATTGTACAGAGATATGCAGGTTAGGTGGGGTAACAGATACTGAGTGCGGTGTCGCCCTGTATACAGTGCTCTTCCAGAGGTTCCGAGCAGATTCGATCAGTCACATGGCCTCCTTCCCCACTGTAAGTATTCTCAGAAAGGGACCAGGGAAGGCATTCCTATGAAATCCCAAATAACGAGGAAATAGCGCTCTTCGTGTATGTGAGAGTAAATATGAGGATCATATTCCATGCCAAAGTCAAGATAATGATTTGAAACAGATTAGAGAAGGATAAGACCCGTTCCCATTATCATATAGGAAGTGGATAAACACGCGTGATGTCAAGGACGGAGGACTTGTTAAAGAGGGCCGATACATGCTTCCAACCCCAGATTGCCACCATGGATTGTGCAATGTCATGGCGTTCCGCGTAATCCATGACTAGAAACTACTGCGGAAATTATTAAGAATTTATCTTTTTGGCGAAATTTGTGTGAAGATATCAAACATTATGTTGAAAATTGCTTGATATGTGCCGAAAAGAATCACGATCGATGTGCTCAAAATTGGGATCTCAGACAAACCAGGCCTGTAGATGGACCCTGGACGAATTTACAAATTGATTATGTGGGACCTTTGCCCCCATGTAAGTCGGGTACAAATATATCATATTAATTATTCAATGAATGAGTAGAAACTTTTCCCACAATAGCCAGAAGCACAAAGTTGACTGCTGATACACTGTTACAACAGGTATTCGCCCAGTGGAATAACCCAAAGTGGAGAATCCTTCACTGCCCAGTTTATGCCCAATGGCATCACCATATCGGATTAAACCACAAACAAAATGACAGTGCGTACCACCCACCGTCCAATGAAATTGCGGAATGATTGGATAGAACCCTGAAAACCAGGATCGGGAAAACAGTACAACAAAATGACAACACAGGGAATGTAGTGTTGCGTTTTGTTCCAATTTAAGTACCTGGTTCCTTGTCCGAAGCCAATGGATTCACTCCCCATGCCTTGGTGACAGCGCGATCGAGAAAAGGACTACAGACCCTCATGGGACTGGACTTTTTGGAAGCGGATTTGTCAGCTTTCAGGCACTAGAAAGAAGTGCAACAGATATTGAGCAATGTGCAAGCAGCACACATATCTATAGATATGTCCGGAATAGCCGAATGACTAGGGTAAGAGTAGGGCCAGTCAAGGCCAGTAGTGTGAAGTTGTGCTTGGAGCCCGAGGAGATAGGAGAGGTGCTAAATGAATATTTTACGTCATATCCACACAGCAAAAAGACTAGACTTCTACTAGACTAGAATGGCTTCAGGTTCATAAGGAGGAGGTGTTAGCAATTCTGGAATGTGTGAAAATAGATAAGTCCACTGGGCCGGATGGGATTTATCCTAGGATTCTCTGGGAAGCTAGGGAGGAGATTGCTGAGCCTTTGGCTTTGATCTTTAAGCCATCTTTGTCTACAGGAATAGTGCCAGAAGACTGGACGATAGCAAATGTTGTCCCCTTGTTCAAGAAGGGGAGACAACCCCGGTAACTATAGACCAGTGAGCCTTACTTCTGAAGTGGGCAAAATCTTGGAAAGGTTTATAAGAGATAGGATGGATAATCATCGGGAAAGGAATAATTTGATTAGAGATAGTCAACACGGTTTTGTGAAGGGCAGGTTGTGCCTCACACACCTTATTGAGTTCTTTGAGAAGGTGACCAAACCGGTGGATGAGGGTAAAGGAGTTGGTGTGGTGTATATGGATTTCAGTAAAGCGTTTGATAAGGTTC
This sequence comes from Scyliorhinus torazame, assembly GCF_047496885.1. Lineage (NCBI taxonomy): Eukaryota > Metazoa > Chordata > Chondrichthyes > Carcharhiniformes > Scyliorhinidae > Scyliorhinus > Scyliorhinus torazame. The sequence goes on from NW_027308412.1 coordinate 45,352, forward strand.
CCCACGGTAGGCTCCTGCAGAAAATACGGAGGCATGGGATTCAGGGTGATTTAGCAGTTTGGATCAGAAATTGGCGAGCTGGAAGAAGACAAAGGGTAGTGGCTGATGGGAAATGTTCAGACTGGAGTCCAGTTACTAGTGGTGTACCACAAGGATCTGTTTTGGGGCCACTGCTGTTTCTCATTTTTATAAATGACCTGGAGAAGGGTGTAGAAGGATATGGGTGGGTGAGTAAATTTGCAGATGACACTAAAGTCGGTGGAGTTGTGGACAGTGCGGAAGGATGTTACAAGTTACAGAGGGACACACATAAGCCGCAGAGCTGGGCTGAGAGGTGGAAAATGGAGTTTAATGCAGAAAGGTGAGAGGTGATTCATTTTGGAAGGAATAACAGGAAGACAGAGTACTGGGCTAATGGCAAGATTCTTGACAGTGTGGATGAACAGAGAGATCTCGATGTCCATGTACATAGAGCCCTGAACGTTGCCACCAAGGTTGAGAGGGTTGTTAAGAAGGTGTACGGTGTGTTAGCTTTTATTGATAAAGGGATTGAGTTTCGGAGCCATGAGGTCATGTTGCAGCTGTATAAAACTCTGGTGCAGCCGCATTTGGAGTATTGCGTGCAATTCTGTTCGCCGCATTATGGGAAGGATGTGGAAGCATTGGAAAGGGTGCAGAGGAGATTTACCAGAATGTTGCCCGGTATGGAGGGAAGATCTTATGAGGGAAGGCTGAGGGACTTGAGGCTGTTTTCCAGAAGACCAGAAGACATAGGAGTGGAAGTAAGGCCATTCGGCCCATCGAGTCCACTCCACCATTCAATCATGGCTGATTTCAACTCCATTTACCCGCTCTCTCTCCATAGCCCTTAATTCCTCGATAAATCAAGAATTTATCAACTTCGAATCAGACCATAAGAAAGTTTTCGTTGGAGAGAAGAAGGTTACGAGGTGATTTAATTGAGGCATACAAGATGATCAGAGGATTGGATAGTGTGGACAGTGAGAGCGTTTTTCCTCGGATGGTGATGTCTAGCACGAGGGGACATCGCTTTAAATTGAAGGGAGATAGATATAAGACAGATGTCAGAGGTAGGTTCTTTACTCAGAGAGTAGTAAGGGCGTGGAATGTCCTGCCTGCAACAGTAGTGGACGCGCCAAAACTCAGGGCATTCAAATGGTCATTGGATAGACATATGGATGATAAGGGAATAGTGTAGAAGGGCTTTAGTGTGGTTTCACAGGTTGGCGCAACATCGAGGGCCGAAGGGCCTGTACTGCGCTGCAATGTTCTATGTTCTACACATGGCTGCGCCTGTTGATGGGCTAGAAATAGAACAAAAAGTGTTCGGCATACTTTGATGGTGAAGTTTTACCAGTAGATTACGAGGTGTGACAAAATGTCATGATGCAGGTACACAAACATGGATGATATATATCCGCAAAATTCGAAGGCCGTTACTCAATTGTGGATAAAGTTAGCCCGCCTGTCTGTAAGGTTGTTTCAGAAACCGGGGTAAGCGAATCGTACCATGTCAATCAGGCACGTGTGACGTGTGACAGTCACGTCGCCGTTCACATGTGGGGCTGGTTTAACACAGTGGACTAAACAGCTGGCTTGCAATGCAGAACAAGACTAGAAGCGCGGGTTCAATTCCCGTACCAGCTTCCCCGAACAGGCGCCGGAATATGGTGACTAGGGGCTTTTCACAGTACCTTCATTGAAGCCCACTTGTGACACTAAGCGATTATTATTATTATTATGTAGGATGCTGGAGAGGCGCAAGTGAACGCTCGTCCTGAGGTGTCTGCTTCAGTACCAGTTGTTCCACATGAGGTCCGACGGGCACCAGTAGTTGGATCAGCTCCGGATGTCCACCAAATAACAAAGAACGCGGGGCACATAGGGGGAAATGGACAGGCATGTTCCAGGATTTTGACCCAGCGACATTGAAGGAACGGCGATATATTTCTGAAATCGACTCGGAGCAGCCGACCACGTATGACCAGCTGCCCGAGTCGCAGGCCAGGGAATCCCCCTACAGCGGCTGCCAGAGACCAGTAAAACGTCCTAGAAGCCTGGGCCTTCACTCTACTGGCTCCCAGAGACCTGGAAAACAACACAGAAGCCGGGACCACCACTATGCTGCCCTCCAACGACTAGACCAGCATCGCAGCAGCTGCATCCCTCCCCCCTCCAGCCCTCAGCTCCCAACCCCACTGACCCAGAGAGCTGCGACCCCCTGCAGGCCCCAAGCACTCTTTCCACCCCCACCCCCCCTCTACAGTCGCCCCACACTCCTAAAACTCAACTCCCACAGCCTAACAATCACTAATACTGCTCTTTTAAATTTACTTTCAGGCCTCGAGGTCGTCCGTCGTCTGAAGGAAGACAGCGATCTGGAAAGGACGCTGCGGACCCCAACAAACGGACCTGGCCATCGCCTCATCCGCAACCGCGATCCCAGAGACGCCATCCACTTGCCGGCCTTCGCCCCAGAGCAAGGTCTGGGCATCCACCGACCTGTGAAGACAAACCGCAGCCCGATGGCGAGCTGGAACGCTCGCCCGAGCAGACCAACTTACCGATGCAGGAACAGCAAGCAAGGCAAGAAATCCTCCATCCACACACCGACCACAGTGAATAACCTCATTGGACACAACTATTCGCTGAACACTGCATACTCTCACCGTCTCCCAGGCTCGAAAAGAAGCAGTCACTCCAGGAAGCGGGGAGAACGTGCAGCCCTGCATGTGAGAGTGAAACAACGCGGCCCCAAGGCCCCTCTGCCCAGCTCACTCCCAGCTAATGTCCAATCTCTAGAAAACAAGCTAGACGAATTTAAAGCCAGACTCATTTTTCAAAGAGAACTGAGGGACTTCTGTGTGCTCTGTTTCACGGAGACATGGCTCACTCCTGCTTCACCAGATTGTGCCCTACAACCACAGGGCTTCTCGATCCACCGAATGGACCGTACGGCGCCCTCAGGCAAGACAAGGGGAGGTGGGGTCTGCCTCCTAATCAACATCTCCTGGTGCCGAGGTGTAGCAACACTGGCGAGTTTATGCTCCCCAGACCTGGAAAACCTGACGCTAAAATGCCAACCATACTTCCTTCCGCGGGTGTTCAGCTCCGTTATCCTGACGGCAGTTTACATCCCACCCCATGCAAATGTGAAAATCGCACTGAACTAAATATTCAGCACCACAAATAGCCTTGAAACGAAACATCCCGAAGCCTTGTTCATTGTAGCTGGGGACTTCAATCAGGCCAAGCTCAGTGGCGTACTACCAAGTTACCACCAACACGTCACCTGTCCACCAGAGACCAAAACTTCCTGGACCACTGCTACACCAATATCAAACATGCCTACCCCTCTATCGTCCGCCCACACTTTGGCTAATCTGACCACAAGGCTGTACTCCTGCTCCCGACTTATTTGCAAAAACTGAAGCGGCAGAATTCGTCAAAGAAAGTCGTGCATTGTTGGTCTGAGGAATCGGATGATCTCCTGCGGGACTGCTTAGAGTCAGTGGACTGGTCAGTATTTAAAAACTCTGCGACTAGGCTGAACCAGAACGCCACTACAGGAACTGACTTCATTAGTAAGTATCTAGGAGACTGTGTGCCAAAGAAGCAAATCCGTGTGTTTCCCAACCGGAAACCCTGGATGAACAGGGATATCCTCTGCTTACTGAAGTTTAGGTCTGAGGTGTTCAAGTCAGGCGACCCTGACCTCTACAAGAAAGCCAGATATGATCTAAAGAAATCCATCAACGATGCCAAAAGACAGTCCCGGACCAAGCTCGAGTCCCGGGCTAGCCACACGGACCCCGCTGTTTATGGCAAGGTCTGCAAGACATAACAGGCTACAAGATGAAGGCATGTAAAATCGACGGCTCCAACGCACCCCTCCCTGATGAGCTCAACGCATTCTATGCCCGATTTGAGCAAGAGGTCAGCGAGAGCGAGCCCTCCACCCCAGAAGCCTCGGATGAACTTGTATCTGAGATCACCACTGCAGACGTCAGAGCAGCCTTCTCGAAGGTCAACCCACGGAAAGCCACTGGCCCGGATGGGGTACCCGGACGAGCACTCCGGTCTTGCGCGAATCAGCTGGCGGGAGTATTTGCAGACATCTTCAACCTCTGTCGACAACAATCTGCGGTTCCTATCTGCTTCAAGAAGACGACGTTCATCCCTGTACCAAAAGAAAAGTCAAGCAGCGTGCCTTAATGGCTGTCGTCCAGTGGCTCTGACATCCATCATCATGAAGTGCTCTGAAAGGTTAGTCGTGGCATGAATCAACTCCACCCTCCCAGATTGCCTTGATCCCTGGAACAACTAGATAACAAAGACAACTATGTCAGACTCCTATTTATCGACGACAGCTCAGCCTTCAACACCATCATTCCGACGAAACCCTTCTCCAAATCCGTGGCCTGGGCCTCGGCTCCTCCCTCTGCGACTGGATCCTGAACCTTCTAACCCACAGACCACAATCAGTAAAGATAGGCAACTACATCTCCTCCACGATCATCCTCAACACCGGTGCCCAACAGGCTGTGTCCTCAGCCCCCTACTATACTCCTTATACACCTATGACTGTGTGACTAAATACCCCTCCAACTCGATCTTTAAATTTGTTGATGACACCATCGTAGTGGGTCGGATTTCAGACAATGACGAGACAGAGTATCGGAATGAGGTAGAGAATCTGGTGAACTGGTGCAATGACAATAATCTCTCCCTCAATGTCAACAAAACGAAGGAGATAATCATTGACGTCAGGAAGCGTAGTGGAGAACATGCCCCTGTCTACATTAATGGGAACGAAGTAGAAAGTGTCGAGAGCTTCAAGTTTTTAGGTGTACAGATCACCAACAGCCTGTCCGCTCCCCCACGGCGACACAATAGATAAGAAAGCCCACCAACGACACTACTTTCTCAGAAGACTGAGGAAATTTGGCATGTCAGCTACGACCCACACCAACTTCTACAGATGCACCATAGAAAGCATTCTTTCTGGTTGTATCACAGCTTGGTATGGAGCCTGCTCTGCCCAAGACAGCAGGGAACTACAAAAGGTCGTGAATGTAGCCCAGTACATCACGCAAACCGGCCTCCCATCCATTGACTATCTACAATTCCCGCTGCTTCAGAAAGGCAGCCAGCATAATTAAGTACCCCACGCACCCCGGACATACTCTCTTCCACCTCCTCTCGTCAGGAAAAAGATAACAAAGTTTGAGGTCACGTACCAACCGACACAAGAACAGCTTCTTCCCTGCTGCAATCAGACTTTTGAATGGATATACCTCGTATTAAGTTGATCCTTTCGCTACACCTTGTTTTAACTGTAATAATATATTCTGCAGTCTCTCCTTCCTTCCTTATGCAATGTTTGTACAGCATGCAAGAAACACTACTTTTCACTGTATACTAATACCTGTGACAACAATAAATCAAATCAAATCAAAACAAAAAATAACAAAGGTCTTAACTTTTAAATTTGTGCTGAATTTTTTGCGTACTTTTTTCAAAATAAGTTATCCCTTCCTGTTATTATTTCCTATCTATGTCTTTGATCCATTCAGTAAATCTTCATCTTACAACCTCGCTGTCAGCACGATCTGGAGAGAAATTGTCCTGTCATATCACGTTCATCTATCGGTTAGGGTAGCATGGTGCAGAGCGCTGAGCACAGTTAGGTCACAGCTCAAGGATCCCAGGCTCGATTTCCGGCTTGAGTCACTGTCTGTGCGGAGTCTGCACCGTTCTCCACGTGTCTGCGTGTGTTTCCTCCGGGTGCTCCTGTTTCCTCCCAGAATCGAAAGTTTGCAGGTTCGGTGAATTGGCCGTCAGAAATAGCCCTTAGTGTCCCAAAATTTTCCGTGGGGTTACGGGGATAGGGTGGAGGTGTGGGCTGAGCAGAACCGGTGCAGAGTCGATGGGCTGAATGGCCTCCTTCTGCGCTGTAACTTAACTGATTCTGTAATCGATGCCGTAAACTCTCCATCAATGAATTTTCATGCTGCCCCTGGACCGTTTTATTTGGGCTTCTCACAGAAACCCCTCTTTAGCCTCTGTACGATTTTCTTATAGGTGCTATGACGGATCAGAAGAAGAGAAACTCGGTTCATTTCCCTTACGCCACTTTTGCGGCGTAAGTAGCAGTATTTAGACATTTGTATGGTCATATCATCATAGAATCATAGAACTTACAGTGCAGAAGGAGGATATTCAGCCCATCGAGTGTGCATAGGCTCTGGTAAAAGCAGACGACTCAAGCTCAGGCTTCCAACCTATCCCGGTAACGTGGGAACCCGACCCAACCTTTTGAACACCAAGGGACAACTTAACATCGCCAATCCACCAAACGTGCACATCTTTGGACTGTGGGGAAATCTGAGCAACCGGAGGGAACCCACGCATACACGGGGAGAAAGTAAACATTCCATGCAACGGTCTCGGATGGAATTGACCCATCCGAGGCCGGATTTGAACCATGGTAACCTGGAGCTGTGAGGCAGCAGTGTGAACAACTGTGCCACCGTGCGCACGCGAGGGAACGAAAACATCGCAAACTCTATTTATGAACATATTGGAAGACTAATTTCTGTCAAATTCATGGGTGCAGGTGAGGGAGCGGCCGGATCGGATAATTTTCCATAACCTCACACACATAGTCATAATATAAGAATGATTAAAATAATTATAAATATCTTTATTGTCACAAGTCGGCTTACATTAACACTGCACTGAAGTTACTGTGAAAAGCCCCTGGTCGACACATTCCTAAATTTTGGGAATTGTGGGAAGAAACAGGAGCAAGGAGCCCCTCGTAGACAGGGAGAAAACGTGCAGACTCTCTACAGACAGTGACCCAATTCTGGATTCGAAACTGGGACCCTGATGGAAGGGTTGAGGTGCCGCAGTATCGGGCAGGTGTTCACAAAGTCACACACACTCTCAGTAAGGTGGGGGAGAAGGACCGGGCTGGATGGGCCAGATGTTCACAACGTCACACACACTCACAGTAAGGCGGGGGAGTAGGAACCGGCTGGATGGGCCAGATGTTCACAACGCCACACACACTCACAGTGAGGCGTGGGAGTAAGAACCGGCTGGATGGGCCAGATGTTCACAACGCCACACACACACACAGTAAGGCGGGGGAGTAAGAACCGGCTGGATGGGCCAGATGTTCACAACGTCACACACACTCACAGTAAGGCGGGGGAGTAAGAACCGGCTGGATGGGCCAGATGTTCACAACGTCACACACACTCACAGTGAGGCGGGGGAGTAGGAACCGGCTGGATGGGCCAGATGTTCACAACGTCACACCCACTCACAGTAAGGCGTGGGAGTAGGAACCGGCTGGATGGGCCAGATGTTCACAACGTCACACCCACTCACAGTAAGGCGGGGGAGTAGGAACCGGTTGGATGGGCCAGATGTTCACAACGTCACACAGACTCACAATAAGCTGGCGGATGACGAGCCCAATGGATGGGGCAGGAGTTGACAACCTCACACACACACTGACAATAAGTTGGAAGGTGTAAAAAGAACAAAGAAAAGTACAGCACAGGAACAGGCCCTTCGTCCCTCCAAGCCAGTGCCGACCATGCAGACCGACTAAACTACAATCTTCTACACTTCCTGGGTCCGTATCCCTCTATTCCCATCCTATTCATGTTTTGGCAAGATGCCCCTTAAATGTCACTATCGTCCCTGATTCCAACACCTGCTCCGGCAGCGAGGTCCAGGCACCCGCTACCCTCTGTGTAAAACACTTGCCTCGTACATCTCCTGTAAACCTTGCCCCTCGCACCTTAAACCTATGCCCCCTAGTAATTGACCCCTCTACCCGGGGAAAAGCCTCTGACTATCCATTCTGTCAATGCCCCTCATAGTTTTGTAGACCTCTATCAGGTCGCCCCTCAACCTCCGTCGTTCCAGTGAGAACAAACCGAGTTTATTCAACCGCTCCTCGTAACTAATGCCCTCCATACCAGGCAACATCCTGGTAAATCTCCTCAGCACCCTCTCTAAATCCTCCAGATCCTTCTGGTAGTGTGGCGACCAGTATTGAACACTATACTCCAAGTATGGCCTAACTAATGTTCTTTGTAGCTGCAAAATGACTTGCCAATTCTTCTCCTCAATGCCCCGGCCAATGAAGGCAAGCATGTCGTATGCCTTCTTGACTCTCTTCTCCACCTGTGTTGCCCCTTTCAGTGACCTGTGGACCTGTCCACCTCGATGTCTCTGACTTTCAATACTCTTGAGGGTTCTACAATTCACTATATTTTCCCTACCTACATTTGACCTTCCAAAATGCATTCCCTCACATTTGTCCGGATTAAATCCCACCTGCCATCACTCCGCCCAAGTCTCCACACGATCGAAATCCTGCTGTATCCTCTGACAGTCCTCATCCTTATCCTCAATTCAAAAAACCTTTGCGTCGTCTGCAAATTTACTAATCAGACCAGTTACATTATCCTCCGAATCATTTATATATACTACGAACAACAAAGGTCCCAGCACTGATCCCTGCGAAACACCACTAGTCACAGCCCTCCAATTAGAAAAGCACCCTTCCATTGCTACTCTCTGCCTTCTATGACGTAGCTAGTTCTGTTTCCACTTGGCAGCTCACCCCTGATCCCATGTGACTTCACCTTTTGTACCAGTCTGCAATGAGGGACCTTGTCAAAGGCCTTACTGAAGTCCATATAGACAACATCCACTACCCTACCTGCATAAATCATCTTTGTGACCTCTTCTAAAAACGTTATCAATTGAGTGAGACACGACCTCCCCTTCACAAAAATATGCTCTCTCACTAATACGTCCATTTGCTTCTAAATCGGAGTAGATCCTGTCTCGAAGAATTCTAACCTGTAATTTCCCTACCACTTAAGTAAGGCTCACCAGCCTGTAGTTCCCTGGATTATCCTTGCTACCCTTCTTAAACAGAGGAACAGCATTGGCTATTCTCCAGTCCTCCGGGACATCACCTGAAGACAGTGAGGATCCAAAGATTTCTGTCAAGGCCTCAGCAATTTCCTCTCCAGCCTCCTTCTGTATTCTGGGGTAGATCCCATCAGGCCCTGCGGACTTATCTCCCAGGCTATCTACACACCCTTCTCCAGACTCAACATCCACTAATTCCTTCTGTTTGGTGAATACTGATGCAAAGTATTCATTTAGTACCTCGCCCATTTCCTTGGCGCCACACATAGATTCCCTTGCCTATCCTTCAATGGGCCAATCCATTCCCTGGCTACCCTCTTGCTTTTTAAGTACGTGTAAAAAGCCTTGGGATTTTCTCTAACCCTATTTGTCGTTCGGGGCGGTTGGACAGAGTACTTGTACACAACCTCCCGCACTCACAATAGAGTCAGCTGATATGCCTTTGGGAGGGGCAACTTTGCACCACATCAATACCCTCACGCTGAGGTGGAGGGGGTTGTGACGAAGGCGGTTGGACCCGGCAGTTGTTCTGAACCTCACACTCACTCTCAATAATATGGTTGGAGTTATGAGGCCGCGGTTGTATGGGGAATTGTTCTCAACCTCACACTCTCATAACGTATTGGATATGCTGTAGTGTCGATTGAACGGGGAAATAGTTCACAACTTCACACACATGATCACTATCAGTTGAAGAGGACGGTGAGGTTGCGGCGGGCGGAACAATTATTCCCCAATTCACACACTAACTCTCTCACAGTCATTTAGAAGGGCAGACGTAGGAACGATTGTACGTGCTAATTTTTCACAACCTCATACGCACTCACATTAAAGTAGGGAGGTGATGCAGAGGTCATGTGGTGGGTTGATAGTTCACAACCTCACACATCTGTTCACAATAACGTGGAGGGTGTGGAGAGTGGACGGACAGAAGTGTTCGGTGTTCACAACCTCACACACACATTCACAATATGGTGGCGATGGTGAGGGGGGGCCTGGACGGGGCAATTGTTCACACAGTTACAAAAAGGTGGAGGTGTTGTTGAATGGGAGAGGGATATTTTGCAACTACTGAAAAAAATAATAAAATATCCAGAAAGAAGAAGAACCAGACAACTTGCCTCAAAGCCTACCGTCCGTTGGCCTTGACATCGATCGAAGTGAAGTGCTTCGAGAAGTTGGCAATGAAGCACATCAACACCACACTCCTCGGATGCCTCGATCCACGACAATTTGCATAGTGCCGCAACCGGTCCTCAGCAGACGCCATCTCACTGGCCCGGCACTCATCCCTGGAACATCTCGACAACAAGGACTCCTACGTCAGACTCATATTCATTGACTACAGCTCCGCTTTCGGACACAATCATTCTGACCTTCTCCACGATTGTTCTCATTACCGGTGCCCAGAAGGCTGCGTGCTTAGCCCCGTACGACACTACCTATACAGCCAGGACGTGTGGCAATATGTGGCTCCAACTCCATTTAAAGTTTGCTGCTCGGTCAGATCTCGAACAACGATAAGTCATAATGCGGGAGGGGGATAGAGAATCCAGTAGAGTGGTGCAGCGACAACAATCTCTCCCTCAATGACGGGAAACTAAAGATCTGATCATTGTTTTTAGGAATCTAAGTACTGTACACACTACTGTGTGCATCAGCGGGGCCGAGGTGGAGATGGTTGATAGTTTCAAATTCTTGTTGTGCACATCACCAAAAATCTGTCTCCTCCAAGCACGTCGACGCTACCACTAAGAAATCACAACAGGGCCTATACTTCCTCATGAAACTAAGGAAATTCGGCATGTCCCCACTGTCTCTTACCAACGTTTACAGGTGCAGCATCGAACGCATCCTATCTGGCTGCATTACAGCGTTGTATAGCAATTGCTCAGCCTAAGACCGCAAGAAACATCGAAGAGTCGTGAACACCGCCTCGTCCATCAGGCGAACCCACCTCCCATCCATTGCCTGTACCTACCGCTGCCTTGGGAAAGCGGGCAGCATAATCAAAGAGCCACCCAACCGGCTTACTAACTCTGCAAACATTTGCCATCGGTCAGGAGATAGAAAAGTCTGAGAACACGCACAAACAGATTCAAATACAGCTTCTTCCCCGCTGTTACTGGACTGCGAAACGACCCTCTTCTGGACTGATCTGATTAATACTACTCCTGGATGCTTCACTCGATGCCGGTGTCTCGGTATTTGCAGTGCGGACCTTTTGTTGCCTTATTACGTACTTTGGTTTCTTTTCATCGACTAAATGATCTGTTAGATCTGGAATAGAAAATTCATTGTAACTGTACCTCGGTACACGTTACAATAAACAAATCCAAATCCTATCCGGAGTCCAGATATTAAATATCTTTAAACCGGTAAAATTATGACAGATGGAGTGTCAGATATTAAATATCTTTAAACCGGTGAAATTATGACAGATGGAGTGTTTATTACTTGAATTATTTAATTATTTTCTGTCGAAGATCAGTCACCTGTTAACGTAATTTATCCCAATAATTAGAGTGAACTCGAACGCACTGCTTGGCTGAATAAAAATTAACTCATTCATTCATTACGTGTTTGTTCATTATGTTGAAGTTCAACAAACATTACAACCAATTATTATTTCGCAACATCAATAGAAAATTATTTTTCAGTCCATTAAACACAGCAAAAGACTGAAAACATTTCATTGCATCTATCACTGTGATTGCCGAAGGATTGTTCATTCCAATAATAACATACAGTTTCTAATTATTGTTTATACAATCATGAAATTAAGATTGATATTCAGTGGAATATAATCTGTAATTCCTGACCACACAACGATAATAACTTCAATTAAACATGCATTTGTTCAGCTCACAATCCCAATCAATGGGATTCTCCCTGGGCAGGATCCTCCCCTTCGCCGGCAGCACTCCCATGTCCGCGGGTTTCCCGACGCCGTGGGGTGGCCACAACGGGAAACCTCATTGACCGGCTGCGGGAATGGAGAATGCCGCGCAGCTTCGGAAACCGGACCTGATGGAACTGAGAACCAAACACAGACCATTAAATCGATGATAATATTCATACAGAATGCTCACGGGAAGGAACTGATAACATTCAATCCATTGATCACTAACGATATGTATTCAGTTTTTAACTTGCTACAATAATATGCATTTTGAAATATTTTGCATATCGCTGACACTAACAATTATATCTCAGGTTTTAATTCCAGTAATCATTGTTGTGACATGATCCAACGGGGTCTCGGTCTTCTAGCGCGAGATGGACCGAATGGTTCACCGGTACGGTTTACGGGCAACATTCCCGTATCTCTATAATGTCACCGCCTGCGGCCATGACCAGCAGGACAACGACAACAACCTCCGAAAATTTCTCCAGACCGCTAAAATCCTTAACCTTACATACAACAAGGATAAATGCGTGTTTAGCACCGACCATCTAGCCATCCTCGGCTACGAGGTGCGAAATGGAGTTATAGGCCCAGACCCTGCACGCATGCGCCCCCTTATGGAGTTCCCCCTCACTCACTGCTCCAAGGCCCTGAAAAGTTGCCTCGGGTGTTTTAGCTACTATGCCCAGTGGGTCCCCAACTACGCAGAAAAGGCCCATCCCTGATCCAATCAACAGTTCTTCCCCTGTCGATCGAGGCCCGTAGGGCCTTCAGCCGCATCAAAACAGACATTGCAAAGGCCACGATGCACGCCATCGACGAGTCCCTCCCCTTCCAGCTCGAGAGCGATGCGTCCGACGTAGCTCTGGCGGCCACCCTCAACCAAGCAGGCAGACCCGTGGCCCTCTTCTCCAGTACCCTCCATGCATCCGAAATCCGCCACTCCTGAGTCGAAAAGGAGGCCCAGGCCATAGTAGAAGCTGTGCGACATTGGAGGCATTACCTGGCCGGCAGGAGATTCACTCTCCTCACTGACCAACGGTCGGTTGCTTTGATGTTTAATAATGCACAGCGGGGCAATATAATAAACGACAAGATCTTGAGGTGGAGGATCGAACTCTCCACCTACAATTCCGAGAGCTTGTATCGTCGCGGAAAGCTAAACGAACCTCCTGACGCCCTGTCCCACGGCCCATGTGCCACCGAACAAGTGGACCGCCTCCGAGCCCTCCACGAGGACCTCTGCCACCCGGGGGCCACTCGCCTTTTCCATTTTGTCAAGACCTGCAACCTGCCCTACTCCATCGAGGAGGTCAGGACAGCCACTAGGGACTGCCAAATCTGCACGGTGTGCAAACCGCACTTCTACCGGCCAGAGAGAGCGCACCTGATAAAGGCTTCCCGTCCCTTTGAACACCTCAGCATGGACTTCAAAGGCCCCCTCCACTCCACCGACCGCAACACGCACTTCCTGAACGTGATTGACGAGGACTGTTCCCGTTCACCATCCCTTGCCCCGACATGACCGCAAACACCGTTATCCAGGCCCTCCAGGGTATCTTTACACTGTTCGGGTTCCCCGCTTACATACACAGTGATAGGGGGTCCTCCTTTATGAGCGGCGAACTGCGTCAATTCCTGCTCAGCAAGGGCATCGCCTCGAGCAGGACGACTAGTTACAACCCCTGGGGTAAGGGACAGGTAGAGGGGGAGAAGGGAACCGTCTGGAAGACTGTCCTACTGGCCCTACAGTCCAGGAACCTCCCAGTCTCCCGCTGGCAGGAAGTCCTCCCGGATGCCCTCCACTCCATTTGGTCACTGCTTTGTACCACAACCAACCAGACACCTCACGAACGTCTCCTGGTCTTCCCCAGGAAGTCCTCCTCTGGGACCTCGCTCCCGACCTGGCTAACAGCACCCGGTCCCATCCTGCCCTGAAAACACGTGCGGGCACACAAGTCGGACCCGTTGGTCGAGAGGGTCCATCTGCTCCATGCTAAACCCCAGTAAGCCGACAAGATACGGTCTCCCTACTGGACCTGGCGCCCGCCGGAACCCCACGCACATTCCATCCGCCAGTCCCAACCTCCCCTCCACGGCAGCACCTTACCGGAGGCTCGGCCCTTCCACCGGCCCCACCGAGGAGCCCCCCCCCCCCCCCCCCACCCCCCACCCGCCGACGCCCCCCCCCCCCCCCCCAGGTCAACCGTTTTCTCCACCAGCGCCATCTAGGAGTGCCGAAGCAGCCATCGAGATCGAAGCCAGGCTCCCGGAGTCTCAGACGCCCGAGCCTCCATCGGAGTCAAAAAAAGCTCCGACGATCACAGAGGACGGCCAGGGCCCCCGATCGACTGATTGCTTAATTTTAATTGTAATCTGGAAATAAAAAACATCAAATGTACATAGATATCAGACTTGTAAATAGTTATTAAACAGTGTACGGAGGTATTCCTGGTAAGTCGTGTTTCTGTTTTTCTGTTTCTTTTCATTGGTATATTTATTTATTTTTTTCTTCATTGTTTATTTAAATTTTTTGGGGGGGAAATTGAAATTGTTGAAGCTAACCGAAGGTTTAAGACATGGCAGGAGATCTCAGGCCCGTGTCATGCTCCTCGTGTGCGATGTGGGAGCTCAGGGACACGTCCACTGTCCCTGGCTCCTTCATGTGCATGAAGTGTGTCCAGTTGCAGCTCCTGTTAGACCGCTTGACGGCTCTGGAGCTGCGGATGGACTCACTTTGGAACGTCCGCGATGCTGAGGACGTCGTGGATAGCACGTTTAGCGAGTTGGTCACACCGCAGGTGAAAGTTACTGAGGGAGATAGTAAATGGGTGACCAAAAGACAGAGCAAGAGTAGGAAGGCAGTGCAGGTGTCCTCTGAGGTCACCCCCCTACAGAACAGATATACCGCTTTGGATACTGTTGAGGGAGATGGTTCACCAGGGGAAGGCAGCAGCAGCCAGGTTCATGGCACCGTGGCTGGCTCTGCTGCGCAGCTGGGCAGGATTAAGAATGGCAGGGCTATAGTGATAGGGGACTCAATTGTAAGGGGAATAGACAGGCGGTTCTGCGGACGAAATCGAGACTCCAGGATGGTATGTTGCCTCCCTGGTGCAAGGGTCAAGGATGGCTCGGAGCGGCTGCAGGACATTCTGGGGTGGGGGGTGAACAGCCAGCTGTTGTGGCGCACATAGGCACCAACGATATAGGTAAAAAACGGGACGAGGAACTACAAGCTGAATTTAGGGAGCTAGGAGTTAAACTAAAAAGTAGGACCTCAAAGGTAGTAATCACAGGATTGCTACCAGTGCCACGAGCTAGACAGAGTAGGAATGTCAGGATAGAGAGGATGAATACGTGGCTCGAGAGATGGTGCAACAGGGAGGGATTCAAATTCCTGGGACATTGGAACCGATTCTGGGGGAGGTGGGACCAGTACAACCCGGACGGTCTGCACCTGGGCAGGACTGGAACCGATGTCCTAGAGGGGGGGGGTGTTTGCTAGAGCTGTTGGGGAGAGTTTAAACTATTGTGGCAGGGGGATGGGAACCAATGCAGGAATTTGAAGGTCGTAAAACAGGGACAGAAATAAAAGGCAGTAAGGGGGAAAGTGTAAGGCAGAGAAGCCATTGTCAAAAATCAAAAAGGGCGACAGTACAAGGTACAGTGACTGAGGGGTGCTCAGTGAATAGGACCAGGAATACTAAAAGAAATAAAACGGGAAGTGAAAACATTAATGGTAAGCGATGCGGCAGGTTGTTACAGGAAGATGTGGGTTCGGCGACAAGGAAAATTAGGAGAACGGTTAAGAGGAATATAACTTAGGAGAGGTTACTGATCGAGGTGTTAAGATTCAGAACAGAGGTAAAAAAGCCAACATAAGTGTACTTTACCTGAATGCTCGTAGTATTCGGAATAAGGCAAATGAGTTGATGGCGCAAATCATCGTGAATGACTATGATTTCGTGGCCATTACTGAAACATGGTTAAAGGATGGTCACGACTGGGAGTTAAATAACCGAGGGTATCAAACTTTTCGGAAGGACAGAGTGGATGGTAAGGGAGGTGGTGTAGCTCTGTTATTTAAGGATGATATCTGGGCAACAGTAAGGGATGACATCGGTGCTATGGAGGATAAGGTTGAATCCATTTGGGTGGAAATCAGGAATAGTAAGGCGAAAAAGTCACTGATAGGAGTAATCTATAGGCCACCAAATAGTAACATTATGGTGGGGCAGGCAATAAACAAAGAAATAACAGATGCATGTAGAAATGGTACAGCAGTTATCATGGGGGATTTTAATCTACATGTTGATTGGTTTAACCAGGTCGGTCAAGGTAGCCTTGAGGAGGAGTTTATAGAATGTATCCGCGATAGTTTCCTCAAACAGCATGTAATGGAACCTACGAGGGAACAAGCGGTCCTAGATCTGGTCCTGTGTAATGAGACAGGATTGATTCAGGATCTCATAGTTAGGGATCCTCTCGGAAGGAGCGATCACAATATGGTGGAATTTAAAATACAGATGGAGGGTGAGAAGGTAAAATCAAGCACTAGTGTTTTGTGCTTAAACAAAGGAGATTACAATGGGATGAGAGGAGAACTAGCTAAGGTAGACTGGGAGCGAAGACTTTATGGTGAAACAGTTGAGGAACAGTGGAGAACCTTCCAAGGGATTTTTCACAGTGCCCAGCAAAGATTGAGACCAACAAAAAGGAAGGACGGTAAAAAGAGGGAAAATCGACCGTGGATATCTAAGGAAATAAGGGAGAGTATCAAATTGAAGGAAAAAACATACAAAGTAGCAAAGATCAGTGGGAGACTAGATGACTGGGAAATCTTTAGGGGGCAACAGAAAGCGACTAAAAAAGCTATAAAGAAGAGTAAGATAGATTATGAGAGTAAACTTGCTCAGAATATAAAAACAGATAGTAAAAGTTTCTACAAATACATAAAACAAAAAAGAGTGGCTAACGTAAATATTGGTCCTTTAGAGGATGAGAAGGGACATTTAATAATGGGAGATGAGGAAATGGCTGAGGAACTGAACAGGTTTTTTGGGTCGGTCTTCACAGTGGAACACACAAATAACATGCCAGTGACTGATGGAAATCAGGCTATGACAGGTGAGGACCTTGAGAGGATTGATATCACCAAGGAGGTAGTGATGGGCAAGCTAATGGGGCTAAAGGTAGACAAGTCTCCTGGCCCTGATGGAATGCATCCCAGAGTGCTAAAAGAGATGGCTAGGGAAATTGCAAATGCACTAGTGATAATTTACCAAAATTCACTAGACTCTGGGGTGGTCCCGGCGGATTGGAAATTTGCAAACGTGACACCACTGTTTAAAAAAGGAGGTAGGCCGAAAGTGGGTAATTATAGACCAGTGAGCTTAACTTCGGTAGTAGGGAAGATGCTGGAATCTATCATCAAGGAAGAAATAGCGAGGCATCTGGATGGAAATTGTCCCATTGGACAGACGCAGCATGGGTTCATAAAGGGCAGGTCGTGCCTAACTAATTTAGTGGAATTTTTTGAGGACATTAACAGTGCGGTAGATAACGGGGAGCCAATGGATGTGGTATATCTGGATTTCCAGAAATCCTTTAACAAGGTGCCACACAAAAGGTTGTTGCATAAGATAAAGATGCATGGCATTACGGGGAAAGTAGGAGCATGGATAGAGGATTGGTTAATTAATAGAAAGCAAAGAGTGGGGATTAATGGGTGTTTCTCTGGTTGGCAATCAGTAGCTAGTGGTGTCCCTCAGGGATCAGTGTTGGGCCCACAACTGTTCACAATTTAAATCGATGATTTGGAGTTGGGGACCAAGGGCAATGTGTCCAAGTTTGCAGACGACACTAAGATAAGTGGTAAAGCAAAACGTGCAGAGGATACTGGAAGTTTGCAGAGGGATTTGGACAGGCTAAGTGAATGGGCTAGGGTCTGGCAGATGGAATACAATGTTGACAAATGTGAGGTTATCCATTTTGGTAAGAATAACGGCAAAAGGGATTATTATTTAAATGATAAAAAATTAAAACATGCTGCTGTGCAGAGAGATCTGGGTGTGCTAGTGTATGAGTCGCAGAAAGTTGGTTTTCAGGTGCAACAGGTGATTAAGAAGGCAAATGGAATTTTTTCCTTCATTGCTAGAGGGATGGAGTTTTAGACTAGGGATGGTATGCTGCGATTGTATAAGGTGTTAGTGAGGCTACACCTGGAGTATTGTGTTCAGTTTTGGTCTCCTTACTTGAGAAAGGACGTACTGGCACTGGAGGGTGTGCAGAGGAGATTCACTAGGTTAATCCCAGAGCTGAAGGGGTTGGATTACGAGGAGAGGTTGAGTAGACTGGGACTGTACTCGCTGGAATTTAGAAGGCTGAGGGGGGATCTTATAGAAACATATATGATTATGAAGGGAATAGATAGGATAGATGCGGGCAGGTTGTTTCCACTGGCGGGTGAAAGCAGAACTAGGGGGCATGGCCTCAAAATAAGGGGAAGTAGATTTAGGACTGAGTTTAGGAGGAACTTCTTCACCCAAAGGGTTGCGAATCTATGGAATTCCTTGCCCAGTGAAGCAGTAGAATAAAGGGATTAAGGGTTATGGTGTTCGGGCCGGAAAGTGGAGCTGAGTCCACAAAAGATCAGCCATGATCTCATTGAATGGCGGAGCAGGCTCGAGGGGCCAGATGGCCTACTCCTGCTCCTAGTTCTTATGTTCTTATTACAGTACCTCCATAACTAATTATACCACGTTGCCATGTTTTGTAGTTTCAGGCCACCACCCCCGCCGGACTCTTTTTTTAACAGGGGGTGAATGTGGTATTATTGGTATTACGGTACCTGCTAGGCTGAAGCACCATTGGAGGAAACTGTATGCTTTCTATTGGTTAGAATGTATGAAAGCTCCGCCCTGAAAAGCGGGGTATAAGAGCCCGTGCCGTCCCAATCTGAGCTGCTGGGGGAAACGTCTAGCTTATTAATGTTTCAGTTGGACTACAACCTCGCTTTAGTGGTCATTGGTCGTGCATCAGGGTGCAAAGGAGATTTACCAGGATGCTGCCTGGTTTGTAGGATAGGTCTTCTGAGGAAAGGTTGAGGGAGCTAGGGTTTTTCTCTTTGGAGCAGAGGAGGATGAGAGGCGACTTAATAGAGGTTTATAAGATGATGAGGGGGATAGATAGAGTGGAAGTTCAGAGACTATTTCCTCGGGTGGATGTCGCTGTTACAAGGGGGCGTAACTAAAAGGTTCAGAGTGGGAGATATAGGAGGGATGTCCGAGGTAGGTTCTTTACTCAGAGAGTCGTTAGGGTGTGGAATGGACTGCCTGCTGTGGTAGTGGAGTCGGACACTTTAGGAACATTCAAGCGGTTATTGGATAGGCACATGGAGGACACCAGAATGACAGGGAGTGGGATAGCTTGATCTTGGTTTCGGACAATGCTCGGCACAACATCGAGGGCCGAAGGGCCTGTTCTGTGCTGTACTGTTCTATGTTCTATTCCAAGTGTTTACTGTTTATGGAGAGAGAGAGAAAAAGACGGGTAGGGAGGAGATAGAGAGAGTACTGGTAGAGACAGAATGGCAGGAGCGGAGGGAGAGAGACAGAGGTAAAGAGAGAGAGAGACAGTCAGAGATAGAGAGAGAGAGAGACAGAGTGAGGGAGAGACTGGCAGAGATATCAAGGCAGGGACGGAGGGAGAGAGAGAGGTAAAGAGAGAGAGAGAGACATACAGTCAGAGAGAGAGAGAAGGGGGGGGGAGAGTGAGGGAGAGACTTACGGAGACATAAACGCAGGGACGGAGGGAGAGAGAGGGAGGTAAAGAGAGAGGGACAGAGACAGGCAGAGAGAGAGACAGAGTGAGCGATAGACTGGCAGAGACATAAAGGCAGGAGCGGAGGGAGAGAGAGAGAGGCAAAGAGATAGAGAGAGACAGATAAAGAGAGAGAGAGAGAGAGAGAGTCAGAGAGAGCGGGAGACAGGGAGAGACAGACAGTCAGAGAGAGACAGAACGAGACACAGACTGAGGAAATAGAGAGAGACATGGGTAAAGAGAAAGAGAGACAAAGGGACAAATTAAAAGTCAGCCAGTCACTAAACCTCAATTCAAACTGATTGCTGCGAATGTCACTAAAGTCTCACTTCATCGCAATGTATAAACCTGCCAGCATGAATCCAGAATGCAGTCTGGTGTTAAACAACTTTAAACTCAGCTTCCACTAACTTCTCCCACCTGATTTGGGAATAGAAATATTTGCTGGAAGGGTGATTGGAAAAAGACTCCTAAAGGAATGGGCAGCTGATTTGCCAGTGTACAGAGGGCAGGGTAACTCTTTCTGGGGGCAGAGAGGATGTGTCTGCAGACTGGCAATACAGATGCTGTTCACGGGTGGGGTGGGGGTGTTCAGAGAGAGAGTGTGGGTACGGGGGAGAGGGAAGGAGGTTGACAGCAGGCAGGGGAAGGAAAGTGTGTTTCCCACCTCCCCACCCGGACAGGATCACATTGCTGTCTGTGGGATCTTGCTGTGCACCAATGGCCTGCAGCCTTTCCTGGACTGTCAGCTTAGTGACCACACACAATGTCAAATTAAACTAGTTCATCGACTGTAAAGCACCTTTTGGGGAGGGGGAGACATAACCTAACCCTTCCCTGTCCCACCCCCCTGAGACTGGGAGCAGGGCACTGACTCCACACTGGAGACCCCCAGATACTGTGTGCCTACCCTCCCTCCCCATCCCCTCTTTGACCCTCCCACCAAACTCCACCTCTATTCTGCTCTCTATTCCTGTTCCCCTTGCTCTCTCCCCTCCCTCGCCACTCTCTCTTCAACCGTTTCTCTGACTCGGGGAGTAAGACGGGGAAAGACACAGAGCATCTGACAAGCAGAAACTTTGTCAAAGTCAATTCAAACGCTGCCCTGGGCTTTTCCACACACAACACTGACATTCCAGTAAAACACGGGCACTGTGCAATTGGCAAATTGTCTCATTGAAATGAAATGAAAGTCCCTCTTTAAAACTGGCAGTGAGGCGGGAGGAGTGGGGGAAAGTTTGGAGACTTTGGAGAACTCGGTGAGCTGAATTCCTCCCCCCCCCCCACCCAGCCCAGCCTGCACACCCCCCCCCCCTCCAGCCCGCCCCAGACACACACACACATGCACCCGCTCCCCATCACCAACACGTCACTAATCAGCCCATCTTCAGCACAGGAGATATTCTGGGATTAGAAACAATCCCTTCCACAGCCTCACATTTACAACTTCAATTCCAGCACCTCGGCAACATTAGGAAAGGCGATGTGTTCACGTTTACATGTTGCAGTGTGCACAGCAGGATCCCACAATAAATAAACATGATGGAGACAGGAGCCCAGTCCATATCCTGTGTCTCTCTTAACAACCTCCCACTCAACCCACACCTCCACCCCCCCCCCCCCACCCACTCACACACAATTGCCCACCCCCGCCTGTCCCCCATTCAAATAACGACAAATCACATTGGTGTTTCTACCATTTTATTGGAAGAGGAAATATAGACAGAAGTAGCTGGAGAGAGAGAGGCTTGTGGTGGGGGAGGGGGAAGGTGCGGTGGGGGAGGGGGAGGTGCGGTGGGAAAGAAAGAGACAAGGAATTTCTCCCACACCCCCTCTCTTTTTCTCACAAGGCTTCTTTCCCCCAGGAGACATTTTCAAATCGACTGTCTCAGGATTGTAGTTTGTGTAAAATCGCACTTTCTAAAACAAAATGTAACTGGGCCGTGCTTGACTGCACACAGCAGAACCCCACCCACAGACCCTTTCTTTTTCACTATATCTCTCTCTGTCTTTCTCTCTCCACCTCTCTTTTTCTCTCGCTCTCCCTCCCCCCTCTCTCCCCCCTCTCTTTTTCTCTCGCTCTCCCTCCACCCTCTCTCCCCCCTCTCTTTTTCTCTCCACCTCCCTCCGACCTCTCTCTCCCCTGTCTTTTTCTCTCGCTCTCCCTCCACCCTCTCTCCCCCTCTCTTTTTCTCTCCATCTCCCTCCGACCTCTCTCTCCCCTCTCTTTTTCTCTCGCTCTCTCTCCACCCTCTCTCCCCCTCTCTTTTTCTCTCTATCTCCCTCCGACCGACCTCTCCCCTCTCTTTTTCTCTCAATCTCCCTCCACCCTCTCTCTCCCCCTCTCTTTTTCTCTCGCTCTCCCTCCACCCTCTCTCTGTACTCTCTCTCCCTCTCTCTTCTCTCTCGACAAATCGCATTGGGATTTCCTTTTACATGTATTACAAGGTGAAATATGGAAAGAAATGGCTGGAAAGAGGGAGAGATTGGAAAGAGGGAGAGATTGGAAAGAGGGAGTGATTGGAAAGAGAGAGTGAAAGAAAGCTGGAGGGACAGAGACAGGGATATTTCATCACAAAGCCCCCTCAGAAACCCTTCCAATCCCACCACCCTGCCTAAAACACGAACACCACTCTGGGCTTGAGGACAAACCTTTACCCAGGCTGCGGCCTATTCATTTCAGACCCACTCCCTCACCTCCTCCTGACTGCTTTACACTCAGACAACTAGTTTAATTTTAAATGTGTGTGGTCTCTAAGTTGAAGTTCAGTAAATGCAGCAGGCCATTGATGCACAGCAGGATCCCACACACAGCAATGTGATCCTGTCAGGGACAGGCAGGTGAGCAGGGGGGTGAGGTCATATTCCTTCCATTGCCTGCTATATTCTTCCTTCCATCTCCCCTGACCCCCACCACCATACTCCTACCCCTGATCCCCATGGGTATTCCGAGTCTGGAGACACATTGACTGTCCCCAGAAAGAGTTAAACTCCCCTCTTTAAACTGGGAAACCCACTGCCGGGTCCGTCAGGAGACTTTTTAAAATCGCCCTCCCAGCATTTATTTCTATTCTTTTCCCAAATCAGGGTATCACCTAAAGATGTGATGAGACTCCCCATTGCAGTTTCTGGGGTGGTTTTCACAGATTGAAGGTTTAAAGAGGCACCCTGAACATCTCTGGGTTGTGGGGGCGAAACCCACGCAACTACGGGGAGAATGTACAAACTCCACACGGACAGTGACCCAGAGCCGGGATCGAACCTGGGACCTCGGCGCCGTGAGGCTGCAGTGCTAACCCACTGCGCCACCCTGCTGCCCTAAAGTGACCCCACTATTGTTAATTTTGTGAATTCTGCTGGCAACATGTGCACAGGGAGATCCCAAAAATGATAACACTTTGAAAATTGAGTTCAGAGTTTCTGATTTGGGATTTCTCTCTCTCTCTCTCTCTCTGTTTCTGCACCATTGTTGTATTGTACACACTGACGGCAGTATTTATTGCACAATAAGATCCCACAAGCAGCAGTGTGATCCTGGCTGAATATCCCTCAGTCCCATGTGAAAACGGTTCATCAACTCCCATATTCCCAAGACTTGAAAATTTGAGACCTTTGAACCCACTTTGCAGTCCGTGTGCTTTTTTATTTTAAGAGTTGTGATCACAATTACTTTGCGGGCAAAGGCGTCCTGTGCATGAACAGCAAGATCCCACAGCAGCAGCAATGTGAACGTAACCAGGCGGGACGCTGTTTCCCCCCCTCCCCCACCACCCCCTCACTCCTGCTACGATCCCCATTCCCCCTGGATCTAAACCCCTTCCTCCCCCTCATCCTGTGTGTGTGGATTGGACCAAGTCTAAAGATCTCCCTTCAATTCTCTGAAAGAGTTAAACTGCCTCCCGAAACTGAGAAAAACCTTTTTAAAACAAAATCCATTGGTACACAGAACGATCCCAGAAGCTGCAGTCAGCAGTGTTGAGTGTCGTTTAAAATAGCTAACAGATTATACGGAGAGTGAACGGGGCTCAGGCAACGAAACCCCCCCCCCCCCCCACGTTTTTCAGGACACCCAGATTTAAAAGAACATCTGTCATTTTGGGTTCATAAATAAAATTTAGACAGCTTCATATTACAGATTTTTAATTTACTCTTTGTCACCCACCAAAGGGTTAATGTGTTTGTGTCTAAATGCAAGGCCGGGGCGGCAATAAAAGTACAACTCACGTGAGTGCGCCCTGTGGAGTGGGCCTCAGTCCATCCACGTGTCCTCTGGAGAAAATCCCTTGTCCAAAGATTCCTGGTCACATTGCAGTCTTCAAAATTCAAATTCCTGGGGGAAAGAGGGGGAAAGTTAACTAATACGCAGGAAAATGTTTAAACTGGAAACACAGCAAGAGGCCAAGATTCTCCCTCTCAGTTACACAAACTCGCAGCACCTTTTATAAGGTGTTACTGCTATTAATTATAAATTTAAGGCCAAAGAAGTCAAAAGAAAATAATGTGTTTTGTCCCCCTCCTGTGAGGTGAAGCCCGGCCACATTTCTCTCCATGTAGCCGGGGACTAGTGTGCTGCATGATGCCTATTGTAGCAACTGAGTAAACGAACACAAAGTAACTGGGGGAGAAAGAAAAGGGGGTGGGCTCCAAAACGACGGGCGGAGCACAACCCAAAAAGAACAAAAAGGAGAAACAAAAACTTAACAAAACACCGTCAAATGAAAGTGTGAGAATCGGGGTCAGTCCGGCAGCCCAACCCCTGCGGGGCCCACCGAGCCCGGAGAGCTTCGAGTGTGCCCGTGGACAGCGCATGCTCCCGCTCCAGGGACACCCGGCCGCCAACCAGGCCGCGGAAGAGGGGCAGACAGCCGGGCCGGACGGCCCCCTCAGTCGCCCGTTACTTGGACCTAGAAATGGGAAGTTTGGCCCGGCCCAGGAGCAGGTTCACGGGGAGGTCCTCCGCCTTCCCCGCCCCCCTCCGCACCGGGTGTCCGTAGATCAGGAGCGTGGGGCTGAAGTGCAAAGAAAACCTCAACAACAACGTTGTCGAGAAATCAAAGCGGGAGAGCAGCCGAGGACAGACAACATGGACAAGCTCCACGGTCCCCACCAGGCCGCAAAAGAGGCAGGTCTGTGGGGAGGCCGAGAAGTGATAAACTCTGTGATTGGACGGCACTGCCGTGTGCAGCACCCTCCACCCCAGGTCCCCCAGTTTTATGGGGAGGACACCTCCGTAGAGGGCCCCCCAGCAGGGACCTCCGCTGCCGGACGCCAAGGCGTGTGGGGAGGGCGGGCGAGGTAAAGGCGGTGGAAGGTGCGCAGCAGCAGGCCGGACAGGAAACCCCTCCGCGCGGTGCGGAAAGGCACGGAGGGGATTTCCATGAGGCGGCTGTGGGGCGCCGGAGCCCGGCGGGTGCACCGGGGCCTGGGACCAATGTGGAATTCCGTCCGAGCAGGGGTTCGCTCACACGGGATGCCAACCTCACAACCAGGCCGCCTCTAGCAACAGTGTGCCCGCGGGGCCGAGCACGGCCGTTTTGAGGCCTTGGATGGCATTGGCCGCGCGCCGGACAGACACCGCCCCGCTCAGCGAGCTCGTGGGGTGTCAGCCAGCCCGGCCCTCCGCCACCCAGCCCTTCCCACGGCATCCACAGCCCGGCCCTCCGCCACCCAGCCCTTCCCACGGCACCCACAGCCCTCCCCTCCGCCACCCAGCCCTTCCCACGGCACCCACAGCCCTCCACCACCCAGCCCTTCCCACAGCATCCACAGCCCTCCGCCACCCAGCCCTTCCCACGGCACCCACAGCCCGGCCCTCCGCCACCCAGCCCTTCCCACGGCATCCACAGCCCTCCGCCACCCAGCCCTTCCCACGGCACCCACAGCCCTCCGCCCCGCCAGCCACCCGAATGGATATTGGCGGAGGTGCGGATTCCTGAGCAGCGGCTCCCTACGACAGCCGCCACTCCTGACGGGGGAGAGCGGCGGCGCGTGGCGACCGTGTTCCAGACTTTGAGGAGGTCCTGGTACAAGACGGGCAGCGCCAACAGAGAGTTCCGAAGACCCTGCTGGTCAATGAATAGGAGCTGCACGTCGTAGTTCAGGCCGAGCACCTGGGGGAAGAAATCCGTCGCCAGGGCACCATCGTGGAGGAGGCTCAGCGTACAGGTAACGCTGCAGAGTCTGAGGGTGGAAAGTGGCAGTCTGGGTGCGAAGGCACACCAGCGCCTGACCGCCCTCCGCAATCGGGAGACTCCAGACCTCCGCAGCGACCCCGTGCAGTCGATTGTCCCAGAGGAACCGAAGCTGGGTTCTCTGGATGGTGGGACAAAGCCAGGGGGAGGAGTCAGTGACCAGCCGGGACCACAGCATGGAGGCGATCAGCTGGTTTATGACGAGAACTCGGCCCCTGTGGGACAACACTCGGAGCCGTCCTGTCCAGCGTCCCAGGCCAGCGGTGACCTTGGTCTCCAGCTCCTGCCCGTTCGCCGGCCAGGCTCCCTCTGCCGGGCAAAGATGGACTCCCAAGTAGAGGCTGTTGGTCCGACTCCAGCTGAAGGGCCCGAGCTCCTCCGGGAGGGGGTCCATCTGCCACGGACCGACCAGGAGTCCGGAACATTTAGCCCAGTTAATCCGTGGGGAAGACGCGGCGGAGTAGACAGCTTGGCTCTCTCGCATCCTCCGCAGGTCACCGGGGTCAGGGAGCATGAGGAACACGGCATCGGCGTCCGCCGCGAGGACCACCCCCACGTCCGGCTCGCGCAGAACCAGCCCCGTTAACCTCCTCCGCAGGAGGCACAGGAAAGGCTCCACGCATCGGGAATAATGTTGGCCGGACAGGGGGCAGCCCTGACGCACTCCTCTCCCAAAGCGAAGGGGCGCCGTCAGGGACCCGTTAACCTTAATCAGACTCTCCGAGGCGGCGGACAGTAACCGGATACGGGCGACAAAATACCACCCCAACCCGAAAGCTCGCAGTGTCCCGAGCAAATACCCGTGCCCCACCCTGTCGAACGCCTTCTCCTGGTCAAGAGACAGGGAGGCGCTCGACATACCAGTCCGCTGGGTAAAATGAATAATGTCCCGGGCCAGGTGGATATTGTCATAGATTGTGCGGTCCGGGACTGTGTAGGACTGGTCAGGGTGGATCATGTGGTCCAGCTCGGGGCCAAGGCGTAAACACAGCACATTGCACATATTTTATAGTCCGTGCTGAGGAGGGAGACCCTCCAGTTCTTAAGTCGGCGGATATCCTTCTTGGGCAGCCGCGCAATGACGGCCCTGCGCCACGAAAGGGGCATCTCCTCTGTCGCGAAACATTCCCCCAGTATACCCGCGTAGTCGCTCCCCAGGACGTCCCAGCACGCCCTGAAGAACTCCACGGTCAGCCCGTCCAGCCCTGGGGATTTGCCCCGTGAGAGGCTGTCCAGGGCGCCGGTCACCTCTTGGAGGTTGATGACATTATCGAGCTTCCCAGCGCCCTCCGGGCCCACCTGCGGCAGGTCCTCCCA
Organism: Scyliorhinus torazame; assembly: GCF_047496885.1. Classification (NCBI taxonomy): domain Eukaryota; kingdom Metazoa; phylum Chordata; class Chondrichthyes; order Carcharhiniformes; family Scyliorhinidae; genus Scyliorhinus; species Scyliorhinus torazame. The sequence goes on from NW_027308412.1 coordinate 72,577, forward strand.
CAGAACTCTGCAAACGTACTCGCTGGACGGACCCGGAGAGAAGAGATCGGAGTAGAAATCCCTGATCAGGGTCCTGACCCCCTGCGGATCCGAGACGAGGGACCCGTCGTCGGCCAGCAGCGTAGAAACCTGCCGACGGGCGCCGCGTCCTCTTTCCAGCGAGTAGAAGAAGCGGGAGCCGCGGTCCATGTCCGTTAGGAGACGGATCCGCGACCTCACGTACACGCCGCGGGACCCGGCCAGTTGCAGGTCCCGCAGTGCGCCCCTCTTCTCCCTGTACACCAGCCCCAGGCCTCATCGGGCTGAGCGAGACGTGACTCCAGGTAGTGGAGTTCCCCAGCCAGGTTGATGATCGTGGAGTTCCGCCCCGCCGTAGACCCCTTCGTGTACCCCTGCCAGAAGGCACGGTTCTGGGCCTTGCCCACATCCCACCGTAGCCTCAAGGAGGGGAAGCCACCCCGCTTCCTTCTCCAGCCGGCCCAGAAACGGCGGAACGAGTCCAGGAACCGCCCGTCCTCCAGCAGCAGGTTGTTGAAGTGCCAGTACGCGGACCGTGTCTGAGCGCGGGACGGGGCGAGACCCACCCACACCAGGTGGTGATCCGAGCTCGGCACCTGCTCCATGGAGGCCGTCGGAACGCTGGGCAAGTACGTCTTGGAAATGTAAAGACGGTCGATTCTGGACGCTCTGAACGGGAGCCGCACAGAGGTGCGCACCCGCAATTCAGGATGGAGAGTCCGCCAGACATCCACCAAGTCAAAGGACCTAACCAGGTCCCCCAGCTTCACCACCGCCGCCGCGCTGCGCTGGACTCCACCACGGTCCTTATCCTGGAGGGTGCAATTACAATCCCCTCCGAGGACGATGCACTCGCCCACCGGGATGGTGCCTAGAAGAGTGGACTCCTTTTGGAAGAACGTCGCCTGCTGCGGTCCGGCCACGGGAGCGGATACATTTACAAAGTGAATCACCACTGCCCCGTCCCGGGCCTTAAGTTGCAGCAGACGGCCTGGCACCGGCTCCTTGACCCCCAAGATCTCCGGCTGGAAATGTGGAGCCAACAAGATAGCCATCCCGCCCGAATGTGGGGCCAGGTGACCCATGAAGACTCCTCCTTGCCCCTCCAGGGTCCACTGAGCTTCGTCACCCGGATGGCGCGGGTTTCCTGCAGGATGCACACCCCGCACTTTTCGTCCCGGAGGATAGACAAGAACTGGAAACGGTGGTGTGCGTTGCTGCTGCCGTTGGTGTTTAGGCTGGCCATGGTTAACTATGTGTCAGTAGTATTGTCTATCCGTCACCAATATCTTCAGTGCTCAGAGGGAGGTTCAACGCCATTTCCACTCCCTCAGGAGTCGCACAAGGAACTGAGCAGCTTGGCGCTGCTCCTCCTGGTCTTGATCGAACTTCCGGGCCTCTCTGGCACAGGCCCGGGCGGAGCCAAGGAGCAGCCCCAGATTTCCCCAGCTGCCCGGGGCCAGCCGCACACAGTCTGGGTGACCGTGATGTTTACCCATAAATGTTGGTAGTTCTCCTGAGTGGATGAGGGGAGACTCGGTGCTGGGTGTGAGTGTGCCCTCTGCCTCGCTGCAGAGAGCGTCTAAATCCTCCTCCTCGCCCGCCACCGAGCCGCCTTCCTCCTCCGAACGGCCACCACCTGAACTCGAGTCCCCCGCCACATGGAGTGTGGGCGGGACGGACCCACAGGCGAACCCTAGGCCGGGTAGACCCCAACCCCAGGGTCGTCCTCAGGCAGATCCCTCGCAGGCCGCTGGCCTTGGTTTTCTGATTCTGTGCGCAGGGCTGGGTGTCAGGGATGGGAACCAGCACGGTAAACCCCCGCCACCCCCTCACCCGGGGTGGGGGCAGCAAGAGACCCCTCACCGGGGAGGGGGCAGAGAGACCCACCCCCCTCACCCGGGGATGGGGCAGCAAGACCTACCTACCCTCAGCCGGGGAGGGGGCAGCACGACCCACCCCCACTCACTCGGGGAGGGGGCACGTGACCCACCCCCCTCACCGGGGGAGGGGGCAGAGAGACGCACCCCCCCTCACCCGGGGAGGGTGCAGCAAAGTCCACCCCCCTCACCCGGGGAGGGGGCAGCAAGACCCACCCCACCTTCACCCGGGGAGGGGGCACAGAGAACCCGCCTCACCGGGGGAGGGGGCAGCAAGAGACCCCTCACCGGGGAGGGGGCAGAGAGACCCACCCCCCTCACCTGGGGAGGGGGCACAGAGAAACCGCCTCACCGGGGGAGGGGGCAGCAAGAGACCCCTCACCGGGGAGGGGGCAGAGAGACCCACCCCCCTCACCCGGGGAGGGGGCAGCAAGACCCCCCATTCAGCCGGGGAGGGGGCAGCAAGAACCCCAACTCAGCCGGGGAGGGGGCAGAGAGACCCACCCCCCTCACCCTGGGAGGGGGCAGCAAGACCGACCCCCCTCAACTGGGGAGGGAGCAATGAGACCCACCTCCTCACCCGGGGAGGGGGCAGCAAGCCCCATCCCCCTCACCCGGGGAGGGGGCAGCGAGTCCCCAGTAGGTTGGGATGGGGAGGAGGAGCTGAGTGGGGAGGGAGGGCGGGACGTTTGATAGAACAACACGTTCTGCGGTGGCCTCCAGCGGCTCCACCGCCACGTGTGTCCCGTCCACCGTGAGGCCCCTTTCCAGGACCCGGTGGGCCACCTGCTCTGCCCGCAGGACGAACCCGGCCTTGCCGTACATCCGCGAGGCGGCTACGATGGCCGAGGGGCCGACAGCCCCGCCCATCGCACGGGTGCAAGCCTCAATGGTCATGGTAGGGTGGGCATAGCACTTCACTCACAGCTGCCGCGTGAGCTGGCAGGAGGGCGAGGGCGCCGCGGAGGCAGCGGAGCGACGGGAGGCTGCCGCCCCCGCATAATGTCTTGGCCGCCCTGCCCCCGGCAGGTTGGAGGATGCCCCCGAGGTGCTGGCCATGCCCACCCCTGGTACCACCCGGCCGTGTAAAACGGCAAAGGACAGGGGAGGTGGGGAGGTGGCAGCCTAAATGCAGGAACCACAAGGGAAGGCGCCGCAGGACAATAGCAGAGCGGGGCAGCGTTCTTCAGCCCTGGAGGGGCCTAAAGTAATGTCCAAAGCTGCCCCACACCCGCCGCAGGTGGTAAAGCGGGCGGACTACACTCTTCAGCTCTGCCGGAGCCCAAAACAAAGTATTTCGCTGCAGCCCCAGGTGGTCCAACTCCCACCTCAGGCAGAGGAGTGGGAGGACAGGAGGCTGGGCCTGCAGCCCTGGATGGCACCACTCCCACCTCAGGCAGAGGGGTGGGAGGACGGGAGGCTGGGCCTGCTGCCCTGGATGGCACCACTCCCACCTCAGGCAGAGGGGTGGGAGGACGGGAGGCTGGGCCTGCTGCCCTGGATGGTCCCACTCCCACCTCAGGCAGAGGGGTGGGAGGACAGGAGGCTGGGCCTGCAGCCCTGGATGGCACCACTCCCACCTCAGGCAGAGGGGTTGGAGGACAGGAGGCTGGTCCTGCAGCCCTGGATGGTCTCTCTTCCACCTCAGGCAGAGGGGTGGGAGGACAGGAGGCTGGTCCTGCAGCCCTGGGTGTTCCCACTCCCACCTCATGCAGAGGGGTGGGAGGACAGGAGGCTGGGCCTGCAGCCCTGGGTGGTCCCACTCCAACCTCAGGCAGAGGGGTGGGAGGACAGGTGGCTGGGCCTGCAGCCCTGGATGGTCCCACTCCCACCTCAGGCAGGGGGGTGGGGGGACAGGAGGCTGGGCCTGCAGCCCTGGATGGTCCGACTCCCACCTCAGGCAGAGGGGTGGGAGGACAGGTGGCTGGGCCTGCAGCCCTGGATGGTCCCACTCCCACCTCAGGCAGGGGGGTGGGAGGACAGGAGGCTGAGCCTGCAGCCCTGGATGGTCCAACCACCTCAGGCAGAGGGGTGGGAGGACAGGAGGCTGGGCCTGCAGCCCTGGATGGTCCCACTCACAACTCAGGCAGAAGGTAGGGAGGACAGGAGGCTGGGCCTGCAACCCTGGATGGTCCCTCTCCCACCTCAGGCAGAGGGGTGGGAGGACAGGAGGCTGGTCCTGCAGCCCTGGGTGGTCCCACTCCCACCTCATGTAGAGGGGTGGGAGGACAGGAGGCTGGGCCTGCAGCCCTGGGTGGTCCCACTCCAACCTCAGGCAGAGGGATGGGAGGACAGGAGTCTGGTTCTGCAGCCCTGGGTGGTCCCACCCCCACCTTAGGCAGAGGGGTGGGACGACAGGACGCTGGGCCTGCAGCCCAGGATGGTCCCACCCCCACCTCAGGCAGGGGGGTGGGAGGACAGGAGGCTGGGCCTGCAGCCCCCTGGATGGTCCCAGTCCCACCTCAGGCAGACGGGAGGGAGGACAGGAGGCTGGGCCTGCAGCCCTGGATGTTCCCACTCCCACCTCAGGCAGAGGGGTGGGAGAACAGGAGGCTGGGCCTGCAACCCTGGATGTTCCCACTCCCACCTCAGGCAGGAGGGGAGCGGGGAGGACAGAAGGCTGGTCCTGCAGCCCTGGAAGTTCCCACTCCCACCAGGCACAACATAAGCTGGGGCAGGTAGGATACGGGAACTCCACTTCCTCACACCACCAACAGCTCTCGCTTCAAGCTCTCTCACTTCAAACTGAAGCTCCACTCAGCAACACACACAGACACACACCGAACAAGAGGGGCAATGTTTTCAGTGAAGTGGGAGGATTGGTTTGAGATCTGAATTCCCTCAGACTCATATTTATCCTCAGTGAGCTGTGTGCAAACTCCAACCCTAGTCTCTGACACGTGTGGAATGTCTGCCTCTGCGTACAGCTCAATATTGACATTTAAATGACTGACAAGAGATACCAATCTCCTTACTGTTGATAAATGACACAGCAATGAAACCAGCAAGCTGCTGTCTTAACACAATCATCCCACATGGACCACAATTCTGTACAACTGTATAATTGAAGCATAAGTTAAAATTCTATTGGAAAATGATTAGAAACAGTATTGGTTGGGATCTCCTTAGAGATCTGTGTGCAAACCGACCCCCTGACTTTCTGTCATGAATGTTTTCAGTCTGTCCGCTGTGATTGTTTACTAAAGATGTGTCTTCACAGGAGAGGCCAGAGGTATTTGTCCTGTCTGTGGTTATGTTAATTCAGGGGACAGCAACAGATCTAGCAATGTCCTGTCCTTATTTCAGTTTTGATGTTAATATTGACACAGGGCTGTGGGGAGAGTGGGATTAGTTTGGGGATTGACACAAGGCTGTGGGGAGAGTGGGATTAGTTTGGGGAGTGACACAGGGCTGTGGGGAGAGTGGGATTAGTTTGGGGATTGACACAGGGCTGTGGGGAGAGTGGGATTAGTTTGGGGATTGACCCAGGGCTGTGTGGAGAGTGGAATTAGTTTGGGGATTGGCACAGGGCTGTGGGGAGAGTGGGATTAGTTTGGGGATTGACACAGGGCTGTGGGGAGAGTGGGATTAGTTTGGGGATTGACACAGGGCTGTGGGGGAGAGTGGGATTAGTATTCGGGATTGTCACAGGGCTGTGGGGAGAGTGGGATTAGTTTGGGGATTGACACAGGGCTGTGGGGAGAGTGGGATTAGTTTGGGGATGGACATGGCTGTGGGGAGAGTGGGATTAGTTTGGGGATTGACACAGGGCTGTGAGGAGAGTGGGATTAGTTTGGGGATTGACACAGGGCTGTGGGGGAGAGTGGGATTAGTTTGGGGATTGACACAGGGCTGTGGGGAGAGTGGGATTAGTTTGGGGATTGACACAGGGCTGTGGGGAGAGTGGGATTAGTTTTGGGATTGATACAGAGTAACAGGGAGAGAGTGGGGCAGTGGGATTAGATTGGGTATTGATACAGGGCAATGGGGCGAGAGCCGGGCAATGGGATTAATTTGGGGATTGAAACGGGGCTATGGGGAGAGAGTGGAGCAGTGGGATTGATACAGGGCAATGGGGCTAGAGCCGGGCAATGGGATTCGTTTGGGGATTGAAACGGGGCCAAGGGGAGAGAGCGGGGCAGCGGGATCAGTTTGGGGATTGAAACGGGGCTATGGGTAGAGAGCGGTGCAGTGTGGTTAGTTTGGGGATTGATAAGGGGCTATGGTGAGAGAGTGGGGCAGTGGGATTAGTTCAGTGATTGATACAAGGCTATGGGTAGAGAGTGGGGCAGTGGGATTAGTTTGGGGATTGATACAGGGATATGTGGAGAGAGTGAGGCAGGGGGATTAGTTTGGGGATTGATGCAGGGCTATGGGGAGGGAGTGGGGAAGTGGGATTAGTTTGGGGATTAATACAGGGCTGTGGGGAGGGTGGGCAGTGGGATTAGTTTGGGGATTGATACAGGGCTATGGGGAGGGTGTGGCAGTGGGATTAGTTTGGGGATATTGATACAGGGCTATGGGGAGAGAGTGGGACAATGAGATTAGTTTTGGGAGAGACACAGGGATATGGGGAGATGGGATTAGTTTTGGGGTTGACACGGGCCAATGAGTAGAGTGGCACAGTCAGATAAAGTCGGGAATTGATAAGGGCGGCACATGGCACAGCGGTTAGCAATGCAGCCAACGGCAATGAGCACCCGGGTTCGAATCCCGGCCCTGGGCCCCTGTCCCTGTGGAGTTTGCACATTCTCCCGGTGTCTGCCTGGGTTTCACCCTCGCAACCCAGAGATATGCAGGGCAGGTGGATTGGCCGCGCTAAATTGCCCCTTGAATTGAAAAATAATGATAATTGGGCACTCTAAATTTAAACAATATAATTGGGGGAATTGATAGAGTGACTTGGGGAAACAGCGGACAGTGGGATTAGTTTCGGGATCGATCTTGGGCTATGGAGAGAGTGGGGCAGTGGGAATAGTTTGGGGATTGATACAGTGAGCAGTGAGATTAGTTTGGGGATTGATACAAGGCTGTGGAGAGAGTGGGATTCGATTGGTGATTGACACAGTGTTATGGGGAGAATGGTATCAGTTTAGGATTGACTCAGGGCTGTGGGAAGAGTGGGATTAGTTTGGGAACTGACACAGGGCTGTGGGAGGAGTGGGGTTAGTTTGGGAACTGACACAGGACTGTGGGGGGAGTGGGGTTAGTTTGGGAACAGACACAGGGCTGTGGGGGGAGTGGGGTTAGTTTGGGAACAGACACAGGGCTGTGGGGGGAGTGGGTTAGTTTGGGGATTGATACAGGGCTGTGGGGAGAGCGGGACAGTGGATTATTTTGGGAATTGATTGAGGGCCTTGGTGAGACAGCGGACAGTGGGAGTACTTTGGGGCAATGAAGAGAGTGGGGCAGTGGGATGAATTGGTGAATTGATACAGTGCCATGGGGAGAGAGCGGGACAGTGGGGTTAGTTTGGCGATTGGTACAGGGCGATGGGGCGAGAGTGGGTCAGTGGGATTAGTTTGAGGATTGATACAGGGCTATGGAGAGAGAGTGGGGCAGTGGGATTAGTTTGGGGACTGATACAGGGCTATGGGGATATAGTGGGGCAGTGGGGTTAGTTTGGGGATTGACACCGGGCTACGGGAGAGTGGAGCAGTGGGATTAGTCTGGGGATTGATACAGGGCTATGGGGAGAGAGTGGGGAAGTGGGATTAGTTTGAGGATTGATACAGGGCTATGGGGAGAGAGTGGGGAAGTGGGATTAGTTTGAGGATTGATACAGGGCTATGGGGAGAGATTGCTGCAGTGCTTTTGGTTTTGAATTGACACGAGACTATGTGGAGAGTGATATTAATTTGGGGCTTGACACAGGGCTATGGGGAGAGTGGGGCAGTGGAATTAGTTTGGGGATTGATACAGTGCAAGGAGGAGAGTTGGGCAGTGGGATTAGTTTGAGGTTTGATACAGGGCTATGGGGAGAGAGTGGGGCAATGTAATTAGTTTGGGGATTGATACAGGGCTGTGGGGAGAGACTGGGGCAGTGGGACTAGTTTGGGGATTGATACAGGGCAATGCTGAGTGAGTGGGGCAGTAGGATTAGTTTGGGGATTGATACAGGGCTATAGGGAGAAAGTGGGGCAGTGGGATTAGTTTGGGTATTTATACAGGCAAATGGGGAGAGGGCGGGGCAGTGGGATTAGTTTGGGGATTGATGCAGGGCGATGGGGAGAGCGCACAGTGGGATTAGTTTGGGAATTGATACAGGGCGATGGGGAAATTGTGGGGCAGTGGGATTACTTTGGGTTAATACAGGGCTATGGGGATAGCGTTGGGCAGTGGGATTAGTTTGGGATTGATACAGGACTAAGGGGAGAGGGCGGGGCCGTGGGATTAGTTTGGGATTGATACAGGGTTATTGGCAGAGAGCGGGGCAGTGGGATTACTTTGGGGATTGATACAGGGCAATGAGGATATTGTGGAGCAGTGAGTTTAGTTTGGGATTGATACAGGGATGTGGGGAAATAGCGGGTCAGTGGGATTATTTTAGGGATTGTTGCACGGCTATGTGGAGAGAGTGCGGCAGTGGGATTAGTTTGGGATTGATACAGGTCTATGAGGAGAGAGTGGATCAGTGGGATTAGTTTGGGATTGATACACGGCTATGGGGCCAGGACGGGGCATTGGGATTAGTTTGCGATTGAGACAGGGCTATGGGGAGAGGATGGGTCATTGGTTTTTGTTTGTGATTGATACAGGGCTATGGGGAGAGAGCGGGGCAGTGGGATTATCTTGAGATTGATACAGTGCTCTGAGGGAGATAGTAGGGCAGTGCGATTAATTTGGGGATTGATAGGGCTATGGGGAGATAGTAGGGCAGTGTGATTAGTTTGGGGGTTAATTCAGGGCTATGGGGAGAGGACGGGGCAGTGGGATTAGTATGCGATTGATACAGCGCTATGAGAATAGAGCGGGACAGTGGGATTAGCTTGGATTGATACAGAGCTATGGGGAGAGGACGGCGCAATGGGATTATTTTGTATTAATTCAGGGTTATGTGGAGGGAGTGGGGCAGTGAGATGAATTTGGATTGACACATGGCTCTGGGGACATATTGGGGCATTAGGATGCGTTTGGATTGACACAAGTCTATGCGGAGAGAGTGGGGCAGTGGGATGAGTTTGGTATTTATACAGGGCTATGCGGAGAGAGGGGAGCAGTGGGATTAGGTTGGCATTGATACAGGGCTATGGGGAGAGAGTGGGGCTGTGGGCAAATTTTGGGATTGTTAGAGAGCTATGTGGAGAGAGAGGGGCAGTCGGATTAGTTTGGGATTGACAGAGAGCTATGCGGAGGGAGTGGGGCAGTGGGATTAGTTCGTCAAACACAGACAGATGCGCGAGCACACACTGACAGATACATACACGTGTACAGATACATGCGCACACACACATACACTCCTACATAGACACATGTGTGCATGCGCACACACACACACAGTTTTGCTGTGTACATTAGCCCTTTAAGGCAATTTGATAGAATGCTACACATCCTATTTTGCCAATGACATCAAACATTAGACAGCATTGTAAGCAACAGTGCTGAACCAAACTGCAGAGAGATTTTAATATTGTGGCTGAAGACTGAACTGGTGGACGCATTTCAGTGAAGGGAAATGTAAGATGATGTACTTTAGACTTAAAAAGGATAGAACTATGTTCTTTATAAATGATGAGAAGGCAGAAACAGTGGAAGTTTAAACTGTGCAGATATTTCACAGCTGGATTCACACAATACAGACAGCAATGTATTGGAGATTTTGGAAGTGCCATAAATGTTGTCAAATGCAGTACATGGGGTTCCTCAATGTTTCAATCTTGCTGAGAAACTGTCTGCCCACAGGGACAACATTTCTGTTTAATAGGACTGATGCACAATTTAAAATAGTTCCGTTTCAAAGTTTAAAATAAGCAGTCATTTTTCTGTGCAGCTTTCGGATTCTGTCAGTGGAATTTACTTCATACAGGCAAGTGTTAACAAGTGTATGGGGAACTGACTAGAAGTTTTGATGGAGATATTCCTGTTATGGCAATGTGTGAGATTATTTAGGGTTGGGAAATGGATTGATGATCAAAGGATGCAGTTGTTTGTTAACTACATTAGACTGAGAGCCTTGAAGATTCACAACTTCCATGTGCTGTGAGAAAGGATTGATTAACCAAGACCTCTTATTCAAATACTTCAGACAAGTGAAAAAGCTCCAGGAACATTGCATACACAGACAGAGACAAGCAGACACCTGTAATCGGAGCTTAAACTTCATGTTTAAATATGAAGGGCTGAAATAAACAAGAGTCCATCCTGGGATTCTGTGCAATTTAAGTTCTGCTTTTCCAAAAAATAAAAATAACTATCTGCAATGAAAAATTCCTTGGACAGGACAGAGGGATTTTGACTCTGTATTTAACCCCAGACAGTATTTGGGTTGTGAGTGTTTGATGGACAGTGTAGGTGAAGCTTTACTCTGAAACACTGGAATTTAGTCTCAGGGGTGATTTAATCAAATGCTTCAGAATAATAATTGATATTGTACATCTCGTGTGTGTCTCAGTGACAGCTCTGAAACATGTACAGCACAATCTCATCCTGTTTCTGTGTGTGTCTTTCTCTCTCTCTCTGAAAGAAGCTGCTCCATTTCCTAAATTACCACTTCCAAAAGGGATCCATTGCCTGTAAAACAGTTTGTGATACCCAAAGGTTATGAAGTGCATTAGAAATGTCTGCCCCCAAGCTGCTGTGAGGATGTTCAGAGTCAGTGTGTGTCTTGTGTCACACACAGGCCAGATAAACATCTCCAAGTTAAAGGTGGAGAGGTGATCACTCTCCATTTGAAAGATGTATTGACCCAGCCTGTCTGAGTTTGTGCCTGTGTGTGTGTCTGACTGTGTGTGTTCCTGTGTGTGTGTGCCTGTGTGTGTGCCTGTGTGTGTTCCTGTGTGTGTGTGCCTGTGTGTGCCTGTGTGTGCGTGTGCCTGTGCGTGTGCCTGTGTGTGTGCCTGTGTGTGCTTGTGTGTGTGTGCCTGTGTGTGTGTGTCTGTGTGTGTGTGTGTGCCTGTGTGTGTGTCTGTGTGTGTGCCTGCGTGTGTGTGCCTTTGTGTGTGCCTGTGAATGTGTGTGTGCCTGTGTGTGTGTGCCAAAGTGTGTGTGCGTGTGTGTGTGCGTGCGTGTGTGTGTGTGTGTCTGTGTGTGTCCCTGTGTGTATGCCTGTGTGTGTGTGTCTGTGTGTATCTGTGTATATGTGTGTGTCTGTGTGTGCCTGTGTGTGCGTGTGTGTGTGTGTGTGCCTGTGCGTGTGTCTGTGTGTGTGTGTTCCTGTGCGTGTGTCTATGTGTGTGCCTGTGTGTGTGTCTTTGTGTGTGCCTGTGTGTGTGTGCCTGTGTGTGTGTGCCAAAGTGTGTATGTGACTGTGTGTGCGTGCGTGTGTGTGCCTGTGTGTGTATGCCTGTGTGTGTGTGTGTGTGCCTGTGTGTATCTGTGTGTATGTGTGTGCCTGTGTGCGTGTGTCTGTGTGTATGTGTGTGCCTGTGTGTGTGTCTGTGTGTTCAGGTGTATCTCAGTTTGACTTTGTTTGGTACTGATTGAAGATAATGAGATAGAAAGTTTGGTAGAAGGTTTGGCAGCATTGTAAGTGAAAACAATAATGACAGAGACAGTGTGAACCCTGAACAGAGCGCCGTATCTAGGCCCACTCCCCTACCCCGTCTCTGTCACCCCACCTAACCTGAACATCTTTAGATACTGTGGCCAACTTTGGGATTGTTAGAGAGCTATGCGGAGAGAGTGGGGCAGTGGGATTAGTTTGGGATTGATGGAGAGCTATGCGGAGGGATTGGAGCAGTGGGATTAGTTCGTCAAACACAAACATATGCGCGTGCACACACGGACAGATACATACACGTGTACACACACATACACTCCTGCATAGACACATGTGTGCGTGCGCACACACACACAGTTTTGCTGTGTACATTAGCCCTTTAAGGCAATTTGATAGAATGCTGCACATCCTATTTTGCCGATGACACCAAACATTAGACAGCATTGTAAGCAACAGTGCTGAACCAAACTGCAGAGAGATATTAATATTCTGGCTGAAGACTGAACTGGTGAACGCATTTCAGTGAAGGGAAATGTAAGATGATGTACTTTTGACTTAAAAAGATTAGAACTGTTCTGTATCAATGATGAGAAGGCAGAAACAGTGGAAGTTTAAACTGTACAGATATTTCACAGCTGGATTCACACAATACAGACAGCAATGTATCGTAGATTTTGGAATTGCCACAAATGTTGTCAAATGTAGTAGGTGGGGTTCCTCAATGTTTCAATCTTGCTGAGAAACTGTCAGCCCACAGGGACAACATTTCAGTTTAATAGGACTGATGGACAAGTTAAAATAGTTCCGTTTCAAAGTTTAAAATGAGCAGTCATTTTTCTGTGCAGCTTTCGGAATCTGTCAGTGGAATCTACTTCATACGGGCAAGTGTTAAATTTTGATTTATCTCGGCTAACCCACCTAACCTGCACGTCTCTCGACGGTCGGAGGAATCCGGAGCACCGGGAGGAAACCCACGCAGACACGGGGAGAACGTGCAGACTCCGCACAGACAGTGAGCTAAGCCGGGAATCGAACCTGGGACCCTGTAACTGTGAGGCAGCAGTGCTAACCACTGTTCAATACCGGCTCTGAGTCACAGTCCGTGTGGAGTTTGCACATTCTCCCCGTGTTTGCGTGGGTTTCACCCCCACAGCCCAAAGATGTGGAGGGCAGATGGATTGGCCACACTAAATTGCCCCTGAATTGGAAAAACTGAATTGGGCATTCTGAATGTATTGAAAAATCTTTTTACTGCCATTTTCACAATTCTGTGCATTGCGGTTTGCTGCCAATTATCAGAGAGTGAAAAGGCTTTCTCTTACCTTTCTTTACTTACAAACTGTTGCAGTTCAGTTCGGCGTCTCTCAACCACCGCCCCCCCCCCCCCCAAGCTCCCCCCAACTCCCCTTTCCCTAACCCTTCCACTCTCTCCCCCGCAGACCCTCCGTGATGCCATTCCTGGCCGACCTGGTGTGTGAACCTCCTGCTCCTTGTTTACCCCCTTACCCTCCCTTTCTTTTCGCCCTCCATCGGTTCAAACTGTGTTCTGTCAGTGGATTGGGGGATTCCCCCCTCTCCATCCCTCTCGCTGGGGGAGGGGGAGACTTGGAGTTTCAGCGGGAGCGGAGTGCAGAGGCTGCTGGTGGGTGAGTATTGAAGTTTAAAATAACTTACCTTGCAGGAGCATCTCTTGGAGTTCCAGCGGGAGCGGAGTGCGGGGGCTGCTGGTGGGTGAGTATTTAAGTTTAAAATAACTTACCTTGCAGGAGCATCTCTTGGAGTTCCAGCGGGAGCGGAGTGCGGGGGCTGCTGGTGGGTGAGTATTTAAGTAAACACTTACCTGGTCCCGTTTCTGTTCCTCTTTGCTGTTGTTTGTTTTTATTTTTTTAAGGCGGGAACAGGAAGTTCGACCCGCGGACTTCGAAGAAGACCCTCACCAATAAATTCTGGTGGAGAGGAAACCCGAGTCAGTACACGTGTAGTGTCTCCCACCCGCCCTCCTCTTCTAACCTAATAATAAAACCCATTGGTCTGAGGTAAGTGCCATATTGTATTATTATTAATTTTAAAATTTAGTTGTTAGCCAGATCTTGGTTGAAAGTCAGAGGGATGGCAGGGAAGGAAGTGCAATGTTCCTCCTGCAGGATGTTTGAGGTGAGGGGTGACGTTATTGACCCTGCTGATTTTACCTGCAGGATGTGCTGCCATCTCCAGCTCCTCCAAGACGGAGTTAGGGGACTGGAGATGGAGTTGGAAGAACTTCGGATCATTCGGGAGGCAGAGGGAGTCATAGATAGCAGCTTCAGGGAATTAGTTACACCACCGATTGGGGATAGATGGGTAACTGTAAGAGGGGCTGGGAAAAAGCAGTCAGTGCAGGGATCCCCTGCGGTCGTTCCCCTGAGAAACAAGTATAACGCCTTCGATACTTGTGGGGTGGGGGGGGGGGGGACTTACCAGGGGTAAGCCATGAGGTACGGGCCTCTGGCACGGAGTCTGTCCCTGTTGCTCAGACGGGAAGGCGGGAGAGGGGCAGAGCATTAGTAATTGGGGACTCGATAGTCAGGGGCACAGATAGGAGATTTTGTGGGAGCGTGAGAGACTCACGTTTGGTATGTTGCCTCGCAGGTGCAAGGGTACGTGATGTCTCGGATCGTGTTTTCCGGGTCCTTAAGGGGGAGTAGCCCCAAGTCGTGGTCCACATTGGCACTAACGACATAGGTAGGAAAGGGGACAAGGATGTAAGGCAGGCATTCAGGGAGCTAGGATGGAAGCTCAGAACTAGAACAAACAGAGTTGTTATCTCTGGGTTGTTGCCCGTGCCACGTGATAATGAGATCAGGAATAGGGAGAGAGAGCAATTAAACACGTGGCTACAGGGATGGTACAGGCGGGAGGGATTCAGATTTCTGGATAACTGGGGCTCTTTATGGGAAAGGTGGGACCGCTACAGACAGGATGGTCTACATCTGAACCTGAGGGGCACAAATATCCTGGGGGGGGGGGGGGGGGGATTTGTTAGTGCTCTTGGGGGGGTGGGGTGGGGGAGTTAAACTAATGCAGCAGCGGCATGGGAACCTGGATTGTAGTTTTAGGGTACGGGAGAATGAGAGTAATGAGGCCAGGAGCACATATTTGATGTCGCAGGAGGGGGCCAGAGTTCAGGTAGGTGGTTTGAAGTGTGTCTACTTTAATGCCAGGAGTAGACGAAATAAGGTAGGGGAACTGGCAGCATGGGTTGGTACCTGGGACTTCGATGTTGTGGCCATTTCGGAGACATGGATAGAGCAGGGACAGGAATGGATGTTGCAGGTTCCGGGGTTTAGGTGTTTTAGTAAGCTCAGAGAAGGAGGCAAAAGAGGGGGTGGTGTGGCGCTGCTAGTCAAGAGCAGTATTACGGTGCCGGAGAGGATGCTAGATGGGGACTCATCTTCCGAGGTAGTATGGGCTGAGGTTAGAAACAGGAATGGAGACGCCCCCCTGTTGGAAGTTTTCTATCGGCCTCCAAATAGTTCTAGGGATGTAGAGGAAAGGATGGCGAGGATGATCCTGGATAAGAGCGAAAGTAACAGGGCAGTTATTATGGGAGACTTTAACTTTCCAAATATTTACTGGAAAAGATATAGTTCGAGTACATTAGATGGGTCGTTTTTTGTAGTGTGTGCAGAAGTGTTTCCTGACACAATATGTTGACAGGCCAACAAGAGGCGAGGCCATGTTGGATTTGGTTTTGGGTAATGAACCAGGCCAGGTGTTGGATTTGGAGGTAGGAGAGCACTTTGGGGACAGTGACAACAATTCGGTGACGTTTACGTTCGTGATGGAAAGGAATCAGTATACACCGCAGGGCAAGAGTTATAGCTGGGGGAAGGGCAATTATGATGCCATTAGACGTGACTTGGGGGGGGGGAGGGGAGGTTGGAGAAGTAGGCGGCAAGTGTTGGGCACACTGGATAAGTGGAGGTTGTTCAAGGATCAGCTACTGCGTGTTCTTGATAAGTATGTACCGGTCAGGCAGGGAGGAAGGCGTAGAGCGAGGGAACCGTGGTTTACCAAAGAAATGGAATCTCTTGTTAAGAGGAAGAAGGAGGCCGATGTGAAAATGAGATGTGAAGTTTCAGTTGGGGCGATGGATAGTTACAAGGTGACTAGTTACAAGCAAGGAGGGGACATGAGAAGTATTTGGCAGGAAGGATCGAGGAAAATCCAAAAGCTTTCTATAGGTATGTCAGGAATAAGCGAATGACTCGGGAAAGAGTAAGACCAGTCAAGGACAGGGATGGGAAGTTGTGTGTAGAGTCTGAAGAGATAGGCGAGAAACTAAATGAATATTTTTCGTCAGTATTCACTCAGGAAAAAGATTATGTTGTGGAGGAGAATGCTGAGCTCCAACTAAATAGATTAGATGGCATTGAGGTACGTAGGGAAGAGGTGTTGGCAATTCTGGACAGGCTGAAAATAGATATGTCCCCGGGACCTGATGGGATTTATCCTCGGATTCTCTGGGAGGCCAGGGAAGAGATTGCTGGACCATTGGCTTTGATTTTTATGTCATCATTGGCTACAGGAATAGTGCCAGAGGACTGGAGGATATCAAATGTGGTCCCTTTGTTCAAAAAGGGGAGCAGAGACAACCCCGGCAACTATAGACCGGTGAGCCTCACGTCTGTAGTGGGTAAAGTCTTGGAGGGGATTATGAGAGACAAGATTTATAATTATCTAGATAGGAATAATATGATCAGGGATAGTCAGCATGGCTTTGTGAAGGATAGGTCATGCCTCACAAAACTTATCGAGTTCTTTGAGAAGGTGACTGAACAGGTAGACGAGGGTAGAGCAGTTGATGTTGTGTATATGGATTTCAGCAAAGCGTTTGATAAGGTTCCCCACGGTAGGCTATTGCAGAAAATACGGAGGCTGGGGATTGAGGGTAATTTAGAGATGTGGATCAGAAATTGGCTAGCTGAAAGAAGACAGACGGTGGTGGTTGATGGGAAATGTTCAGAATGGAGTTCAGTCACAAGTGGAGTAACACAAGGATCTGTTGTGGGGCCGCTGCTGTTTGTCATTTTTATCAATGACCTAGAGGAAGGCGCAGAAGGGTGGGTGAGTAAATTTGCAGACAATACTAAAGTCGGTGGTGTTGTCGATAGTGTGGAAGGAAGTAGCAGGTTACAGAGGGATATAGATAAGCTGCAGTGCTGGGCTGAGAGGTGGCAAATGGAGTTTAATGTAGAGAAATGTGAGGTGATTCACTTTGGAAGGAATAACAGGAATGTGGAATATTTGGCGAATGGTAAAGTTCTTGAAAGTGTGGATGAGCAGAGGGATCTAGGTGTCCATGTACATAGATCCCTGAAAGTTGCCACCCAGGTTGATATGGTGGTGAATAAGGCCTATGGAGTGTTGGCCTTTATTGGTAGAGGGGTTGAGTTCCGGAGTCAGGAGGTCATGTTGCAGCTGTACAGAACTCTGGTACAGCCGCATTTGGAGTATTGCGTACAGTTCTGGTCACCGCATTATAGGAAGGACGTGGAGGCTTTGGAGCGGGTGCAGTGGAGATTTACCAGGATGTTGCCTGGTATGGAGGGAAAATCTTATGAGGAAAGGCTGATGGACTTGAGGTTGTTTTCGTTGGAGAGAAGAAGGTTAAGAGGAGACTTAGTAGAGGCATACAAAATGATCAGGGGGTTGGATAGGGTGGACAGTGAGAGCCTTCTTCCGCGGATGGAAATGGCTGGCACGAGGGGACATAGCTTTAAACTGAGGGGTAATAGATATAGGACAGAGGTCAGAGGTAGGTTCTTTACGCAAAGAGTAGTGAGGCCGTGGAATGCCCTACCTGCTACAGTAGTGAACTCGCCAACATTTAGGGCATTTAAAAGTTTATTGGATAAACATATGGATGATAATGGTATAGTGTAGGTTAGATGGCTTTTGTTTCGGTGCAACATCGTGGGCCGAAGGGCCTGTACTGCGCTGTATTATTCTATGTTCTATGTTCTATGTTCTATGTCAGTTCACGGTGGCCGTTTTATGTTGGCTCACGGGGGCCATTTTATGTCAGTTTACAATAGCCATTTTATTTCAGTTAACGATGGCCATTTTATGTCTGCTAACGGTGGCCATTTTATGTCAGTTCCCGGCGGCCATTTTATGTCAATTCACAATAGCCATTTTATTTCAGTTCACGGTAGGCCATTTCATGTCGTTCCACGGTGGCCATTTTATGTCGGTTCACGGTGGGCATTTTATGTCAGTTCAAGGGTGCCATTTTATGTCAGTTCACAATAGCCATTTTATTTCTGTTCACGGTGGCCATTTTATGTCGTTTCACGGTGGCCATTTTTAGTCGGTTCACGGTGGGCATTTTATGTCAGTTCAAGGGTGCCATTTTATGTCAGTCGATGGGGGACATTTTTGTCAGTTTACTGTGGCCATTTTATGTCAAGTCACGGTGGCCATTTTATGTCTGTTCCCGGGGGCCATTTTATGTCAGTTCACAGTGGCCATTTTATGTCAATTCACAGAGGCTATTTTATGTCAGTATCACAGTGGCCATTTAATGTTTGTTCAGAGAGACCATTTTATGTCAGTCGACGGGGTCTATTTTATGTCAGTTCACGGTGGCCATTTTATGTCAGTTCATGGTGGCCATTGTATATCAGTTCTCAGTGGCCATTGAATGTCAGTTCACAATGGCCATTTTATGTCAGTTCGCAGAGGCCATTTTATGTTAGTTCACGGAGACCATTTTATGTCAGTCGATGGGGGCTATTTTATGTCAGTTCGCGGTGGCCATTTTATGTCAGTTCACGGTGGTCATTTTATGTTGGTTCGCTGGGGCCATTTTACGTCAGTTTGCAATGGCCATTGTATGTCAGTTCACAATGGCCATTTTATGTTGGTTCACGGTGACCATTTTAGGTCAGTTCACGGTGGCCCTTTTATGTCAGTTTAATGGGGCCATTTTATGTCACTTCCGGTGGCCATTTTATGTCAGTTCACGGTGTCCGTTTCATGTCGGTTCACGGGGGCCATTTCATGTCAGTTCACAAAAGCCATTTTATGTCAGTTCACGGTGGCCATTTTATGTCAGTTCACAGAGGCAATTTTTTGTCAGTTCTCAGGGACCATTTTATGTCAGTTCACGGTGGCCATTTTATATCAGTACACGGTGGCCATTTTATGTCAGTTCACAATGGCCATTTTATGTCAGTTCAAGTGTGCCATTTTAAGTCAGTCGATGGGGGCCATTTTATGTCTGTTCACGGTGGCCATTTTATGTCTGTTCACGGGGGCCATTTTATGTCAGTTCACGGTTGCCATTTTATGTCAGCTAACGGTGGCCATTTTATGTCAGTTCACGGTTGCCATTTTTATGTGAGCACAGGACGGATAGACCCTGTGTCCTCAGCGCCGGAGGAAGCAGTGCTAACCCCTGTCCCACGTGCCACCCATATTGAGACATTTCGGACAGTTGTACACGTTGGTGTAACAGACATTGAAGGAAAGAGTCATATTAAAAGTCATTTGTTGTGATATGTGGAGGGACTGAGGGATCTGGGTGACCTTGTACACCAGTCAGTGAAAGTGGAGAGGGGGTGCAGCAAGCAGTTAAGAAGTCCAATAATATGTTGGCCTTCATTGAAAGAGTGATTTGAAATCAGGTGGAGATGTCTTACTGCAGTTATACTGGGCCTTGGTGAGACCACACCTGGAGTACTGTGTACATTTTCGGCCTCCCGAACAAAGAAAGGGTACAGTTGCCAGAGAGGGAGTGCAGCGGAGGGTCAATCGGCTGATAGGGAGGTTACCGGACTGTCCTGCAAGAAAATAGTGCTCCCCACACAGCCAGCACTGTCAGTGCCGCACCACAGCGCTGCCAATTCTCCCCCACAGCCAGCCCTGCCAGTGCTCCCTTCCCCAAAAGCCAGCGCTGCCTGCCAGTGCTCCCTTCCCCAAAAGCCAGCACTGCCAGTGCTCCCCACACAGCCAGCACTGACAGTGCTCCCCCACACAGCCAGCACTGTCAGTGCTCCCCCACACAGCCAGCACTGTCAGTGCTCCCCACACAGCCAGCACTGTCAGTGCTCCCCACACAGCCAGCACTCCCAGTCCATCCCCCACACAGCCAGCACTGACAGTGCTGCCCCACACAGCCAGCACTGTCACTGCTCCCTCACACAGCCAGCACTGAGAGTGCGCCCACCACACAGCCAGAACTGCCAGTGCTACCACCCAAGGCCAGTACTGGCAGTGCTCCCCACACAGCCAGCACTGTCACTGCTCGCACCACACAGCGAGCACTGTCAGTTCTCCCCTCACAGCCAGCACTGCCAGTGCTCCCACCATACAGCCAGCACTGTCAGTGATCCCCTCACAGCCAGCACTGCCAGTACTCCCAGCACACAGCCAGCACTGCCAGTACTCCCCTCACAGCCAAAACTGCCAGTGCTCCCTCACATAGCCAGCACTGACAGAGCTCCCACCACACAGCCAGCACGGCCAGTGTGCCCTTACACAGCCAGCACTGTCAGTGCACCCCCACACAGCCAGTACTGCCAGTGTTACCCCACAGAGCCAGCACTGACAGTGCTCTATCCACACAGTCAGTACTGACAGTGCCAACACTTCCAGTGCTATCACCCAAGGCCAGTACTGGCAGTTTTCCCCTCCACAACCAGCACTGCCAGTACTCCCCACACAGCCAGAACTGCCAGTGCTCCCACACACAGCCAGCAGTGCCTGTGCGCCCTCACACAGCAAGCACTGACAGTGCTCCCCACAAAACCAGCACTGCCAGTGCTCCACCCACACAGCCAGCACTGTCAGTGCTCCCCTCAATGCCAGCACTGCCTGTGCTCCTCCACACAGTCAGCACTGCCAGTGCTCCCCTCACAGCCTGCACTGCCAGAGTTCCCCTCACAGCCGACATAGCCAATGCTCCACTCACAGCCAACACTGCCAGTGCTCCCTCACACAGCCAGCACTGCCAGTGCTTCCCACACAGCCAGCACGGCCAGTGCTCCCCACACAGCCAGCACTGCCAGTGCTCCCCACACAGCCAGCTCTGACAGTACTCTCCCCACACAGACCACAGTGTCAATGCTCCCACCATACAGCCAGCACTGCCAGTGCTCCACCAGACTGCCAGCACTGTCAGTGCTCCCCCCCACACAGCCAGCGCTGTCAGTGCTCCCGCACACAGCCAGCATTGCCAGTGCTCCCCTCACAGTCTGCACTGCCAGTGTTCCCTCACAAAGCCAGCACTGCCAGTGCTCCACCACACAGCCAGCACTGCCAGTGCTCCCACCACACATCCAGCACTGTCAGTGCTGCCCCACAGAGCCAGCACTGCCAGTGCTCCCACCATACAGCCAGCACTGTCAGTGCTCCTTTCACAGCGAGCACTGCCAGTACTCCCACTACAAAGCAAGCACTGCCAGTACTCCACTCACAGCCAACACTGCCAGTGCTCACTCACATAGCAAGCACTGATCCCACCACACAGCCAGCACGGCCAGAGCTCCCCACACAGCCAGCACTGCCAGTGCACCCCCACACAGCCAGTACTGCGAGTGTTCCCCCACAGAGCCAGCACTGACAGTGCTCTACCCACACAGCCAGCACTGACAGTGCTCCCCCACAGCATGCACTGCCAGTGCTCCCCTCACACAGCCAGCACTGCCAGTGCTCCCCCACACAGCCAACACTGCCGGTGCTCCCTCACACAGCCAGCACTGCCAGTGCTCCCCCACACAGCCAGCACGACAAGTGCTCCCCACGCAGCCAGAACTGCCAGTGCTCCCTACACAGCCAGCTTTGACAGGGCGCTACCCACACAGCCAGCACTGCCAGTGCTCCATCAGACTGCCAGCACTGTCAGTGCTCCCGCACAGAGCCAGCATTGCCAGTGCTCCCCTCACAGCCTGCACTGCCAGTGCTCCCTCACACAGCCAGCACTGCCAGTGCTCCACCACACAGCCAGCACTGCCACTGCTCCCCTCACAGCCTGCACTGCCAGTGCTCCCCTCACAGCCAACACTGCCAGTGCTCCCTCACACAGCCAGCAATGCCAGTGATCCCCACACAGCTGGCACTGTCACGGCTCCCACACACAGCCAGCACTGTCAGTGCTCACCCTACACATCCAGCACTGCCAGTGCGCCCTCACACAGCCAGAACTGGCAGTGCTCCATCACACAGCCCGCACTGTCAGTGCTCCCCCCACACAGCCTGCACACTCAGTGCTCCCCCCACACAGCCAGCACTGTCAGTGCTCCTCCACACAACCAGCATTGTCAGTGCTCCCCCACAGCCAGCACTGCCAGTGCTCCCACCACACAGCCAGCACTGCCAGTGCTACCTCCACACAGCCAGCACTGTCCGTGCTCCACCCACACAGCCAGCAATGCCAGTGCTCCCCTCAGCCTCCACTGCCAGTGCTCCCCTCACAGATAGCACTGCCAGTGCTCCCCCACACAGTCAGCACTGCCAGTGCCCCCCTCACAGCCTGCCCTGCCATAGTTCCCCTCACAACAAACACTGCCAGTGCTCCCCTCACAGCCAACACTGCCAGTTCTCCCTCACACAGCCAGCACTGCCAGTGCTCCCCACACAGCCAGCACTGCCAGTGCTCCCTTCACAGCCAGCTCTGACAGTGCTCTCCCCACACAGCCAGCAGTGTCAATGCTCCACCCACACAGCCAGCACTGGCAGTGCTCCCCACACGGCCAGCACTGCCAGTGCTCACCCACACATCCAGCACTGTCAGTGCTCCCCACACAGCCAGCATTGTCAGTGCTCCCCACAGCCAACACTGCCAGTGCTCCCACCACAAAGACAGCACTGCCAGTGCTACCCCCCACACAGCCAGCACTGTCCGTGCTCCACCCACACAGCCAGCAATGCCAGTGCTCCCCCTCACAGACAGCACTGCCAGTGCTCCCCCACACAGTCAGCACTGCCAGTGCCCCCTCACAGCCTGCACTGCCAGAGTTCCCCTCACAACAAACACTGCCAGTGCTCCCCTCAGAGCCAACACTGCCAGTTCTCCCTCACACAGTCAGCACTGCCAGTGCCCCCCTCACAGCCTGTACTGCCAGAGATCCCCTCACAACAAACACTGCCAGTGCTCCCCTCACAGCCAACACTGCCAGTTCTCCCTGACACAGCCAGCACTGCCAGTGCTCCCCATACAGCCAGCACGGCCAGTGCTCCCCACACAGCCAGCACTGCCAGTGCTCCCTTCACAGCCAGCTCTGACAGTGCTCTCCCCACACAGACAGCAGTGTCAATGCTCCACCCACACAGCCAGCACTGCCAGTGCTCCCCACACTGCCAACACTGCCAGTGCTCACCCACACAGCCAGCACTGTCAGTGCTCCCCACACAGCCAGCATTGTCAGTGCTCTCCCCACAGCCAACACTGCCAGTGCTCCCACCACACAGCCAGCACTGCCTGTGCTACCCCCACATAGCCAGCACTGTCCGCGCTCTACCCACACAGCCAGCAATGCCAGTGCACCCCTCACAACCTGCACTGCCAGTGCTCCCCTCACAGACAGCACTGCCAGTGCTCCCCCACACAGTCAGCACTGCCAGTGCCCCCCTCACAGCCTGCACTGCCAGAGTTCCCCTCACAACAAACACTGCCAGTGCTCCCCTCACAGCCATCACTGCCAGTGCTCCCCACACAGCCAGCATTGACAGTGCTCTCCCCACACAGCCAGCATTGACAGTGCTCCCCACACAGCCAGCACGGCCAGTGCTCCCCACACAGCCATCACTGCCAGTGCTCCCCTCACAGCCAGCATTGACAGTGCTCCCCCACAGCCAGCACTGCCAGTGCTCCCCTCACACAGCCAGCACTGCCAGTGTTCCCCACACAGCCAACACTGCCAGTGCTCCCTCACACAGCCAGCACTGCCAGTGCTCCCCACGCAGCCAGCACTGCCAGTGCTCCCTGCACAGCCAGCACTACCAGTGCTCCCCACACAGCCAGCACGGCAAGTGCTCCCCACGCAGCCAGCACTGCCTGTGCTCCCTACACAGCCAGCTTTGACAGGGCGCTCCCCACACAGACAGCACTGTCAGTGCTCCCACCACACAGCCAGCACTGTCAGTGCTCCACAACACAGCCAGCACAGTTAGTGCTCCCACCACACAGCCAGCACGGTCAGTGCTCCCACCACACAGCCAGCACTGTCAGTGCTCCCCCACACAGCCAGCACTGTCAGTGCTCCCGCACAGAGCCAGCATTGCCAGTGCTCCCCTCACAGCCTGCACTGCCAGTGCTCCCTCACACAGCCAGCACTGCCAGTGCTCCACCAGACTGCAAGCACTGTCAGTGCTCCCCCACATAGCCATCACTGTCCGTGCTCTACCCACACAGCCAGCAATGCCAGTGCACCCCTCACAACCTGCACTGCCAGTGCTCCCCTCAATGCCAGCACTGCCTGTGCTCCCCCACACAGTCAGCACTGCCAGTGCCCCCCTCACAGCCTGCACTGCCAGAGTTCCCCTCACAGCCGACATAGCCAGTGCTCCACTCACAGCCAACACTGCCAGTGCTCCCTCACACAGCCAGCACTGCCAGTGCTTCCCACACAGCCAGCACGGCCAGTGCTCCCCACACAGCCAGCACTGCCAGTGCTCCCCACACAGCCAGCTCTGACAGTACTCTCCCCACACAGACCACAGTGTCAATGCTCCCACCATACAGCCAGCACTGCCAGTGCTCCACCAGACTGCCAGCACTGTCAATGCCCCCCCACACAGCCAGCGCTGTCAGTGCTCCCGCACACAGCCAGCATTGCCATTGCTCCCTCACAGTCTGCACTGCCAGTGTTCCCTCACAAAGCCAGCGCTGCCAGTGCTCCACCACACAGCCAGCACTGCCAGTGCTCCCACCACACATCCAGCACTGTCAGTGCTGCCCCACACAGCCAGCACTGCCAGTGCTCCCACCATACAGCCAGCACTGTCAGTGCTCCCTTCACAGCGAGCACTGCCAGTACTCCCACTACACAGCAAGCACTGCCAGTACTCCACTCACAGCCAACACTGCCAGTGCTCCCTCACAGAGCCAGCACTGACAGTGCTCCCCCACACAGCCAGCACGGCAAGTGCTCCCCACGCAGCCAGAACTGCCAGTGCTCCCTACACAGCCAGCTTTGACAGGGCGCTCCCCACACAGACAGCACTGTCAGTGCACCCACCACACAGCCAGCACTGCCAGTGCTTCATCAGACTGCCAGCACTGTCAGTGCTCCCCACACAGCCAGCACTGTCAGTGCTCCCGCACAGAGCCAGCATTGCCAGTGCTCCCCTCACAGCCTGCACTGCCAGTGCTCCCTCACACTGCCAGCACTGCCAGTGCTCCACCACACAGCCAGCACTTCCACTGCTCCCCTCACAGCCTGCACTGCCAGTGCTCCCCTCACAGCCAACACTGCCAGTGCTCCCTCACACAGCCAGCAATGCCAGAGATCCCCACACAGCCAGCACTGTCACGGCTCCCACACACAGCCAGCACTGTCCGTGCTCCACCCACACAGCCAGCAATGCCAGTGCTCCCCCACACAGTCAGCACTGCCAGTGCCCCCTCACAGCCTGCACTGCCAGAGTTCCCCTCACAACAAACACTGCCAGTGCTCCCCTCACAGCCAACACTGCCTGTTCTCCCTCACACAGTCAGCACTGCCAGCGTTCCCCTCACAACAAACACTGCCAGTGCTCCCCTCCCAGCCAACACTGCCAGTTCTCCCTGACACAGCCAGCACTGCCAGTGCTCCCCATACAGCCAGCACGGCCAGTGCTCCCCCACACAGCCAGCACTGCCAGTGCTCCCTTCACAGCCAGCTCTGACAGTGCTCTCCCCACACAGACAGCAGTGTCAATGCTCCACCCACACAGCCAGCACTGCCAGTGCTCCCCACACTGCCAGCACTGCCAGTGCTCACCCACACAGCCAGCACTGTCAGTGCTCCCCACACAGCCAGCATTGTCAGTGCTCCCCCCACAGCCAACACTGCCAGTGCTCCCACCACACAGCCAGCACTGCCTGTGCTACCCCCACATAGCCAGCACTGTCCGTGCTCTACCCACACAGCCAGCAATGCCAGTGCACTCCTCACAACCTGCACTGCCAGTGCTCCCCTCACAGACAGCACTGCCAGTGCTCCCCCACACAGTCAGCACTGCCAGTGCCCCCTTCACAGCCTGCACTGCCAGAGTTCCCCTCACAACAAACACTGCCAGTGCTCCCCTCACAGCCATCACTGCCAGTGCTCCCCACACAGCCAGCATTGACAGTGCTCTCCCCACACAGCCAGCATTGACAGTGCTCCCCACACAGCCAGCACGGCCAGTGCTCCCCACACAGCCATCACTGCCAGTTCTCCCCTCACAGCCAGCATTGACAGTGCTCCCCCACAGCCAGCACTGCCAGTGTTCCCCACACAGCCAACACTGCCAGTGCTCCCGCACACAGCCAGCACTGCCAGTGCTCCCCACGCAGCCAGCACTGCCAGTGCTCCCTACACAGCCAGCACTACCAGTGCTCCCCACACAGCCAGCACGGCAAGTGCTCCCCACGCAGCCAGCACTGCCAGTGCTCCCTACACAGCCAGCTTTGACAGGGCGCTCCCCACACAGACAGCACTGTCAGTGCTCCCACCACACAGCCAGCACTGTCAGTGATCCACAACACAGCCAGCACAGTCAGTGCTCCCACCACACAGCCAGCACTGTCAGTGCTCCCACCACACAGCCAGCACTGTCAGTGCTCCCCCACACAGCCAGCACTGTCAGTGCTCCCGCACAGAGCCAGCATTGCCAGTGCTCCCCTCACAGCCTGCACTGCCAGTGCTCCCTCACACAGCCAGCACTGCCAGTGCTCCACCAGACTGCAAGCACTGTCAGTGCTCCCCACATAGCCATCACTGTCCGTGCTCTACCCACACAGCCAGCAATGCCAGTGCACCCCTCACAACCTGCACTGCCAGTGCTCCCCTCAATGCCAGCACTGCCTGTGCTCCCCCACACAGTCAGCAATGCCAGTGCTCCCCTCACAGCCTGCACTGCCAGAGTTCCCCTCACAGCCGACATAGCCAGTGCTCCACTCACAGCCAACACTGCCAGTGCTCCCTCACACAGCCAGCACTGCCAGTGCTTCCCACACAGCCAGCACGGCCAGTGCTCCCCACACAGCCAGCACTGCCAGTGCTCCCCACACAGCCAGCTCTGACAGTACTCTCCCCACACAGACCACAGTGTCAATGCTCCCACCATACAGCCAGCACTGCCAGTGCTCCACCAGACTGCCAGCACTGTCAATGCTCCCCCCCACACAGCCAGCGCTGTCAGTGCTCCCGCACACAGCCAGCATTGCCAGTGCTCCCCTCACAGTCTGCACTGCCAGTGTTCCCTCACAAAGCCAGCGCTGCCAGTGCTCCACCACACAGCCAGCACTGCCAGTGCTCACACCACACATCCAGCACTGTCAGTGCTGCCCCACACAGCCAGCACTGCCAGTGTTCCCTCACAAAGCCAGCGCTGCCAGTGCTCCACCACACAGCCAGCACTGCCAGTGCTCACACCACACATCCAGCACTGTCAGTGCTGCCCCACACAGCCAGCACTGCCTGTGCTCCCACCATACAGCCAGCACTGTCAGTGCTCCCTTCACAGCGAGCACTGCCAGTACTCCCACTACACAGCAAGCACTGCCAGTACTCCACTCACAGCCAACACTGCCAGTGCTCCCTCACAGAGCCAGCACTGCCAGTGCTCCCCCACACAGCCAGCACGGCAAGTGCTCCCCACGCAGCCAGAACTGCCAGTGCTCCCTACACAGCCAGCTTTGACAGGGCGCTCCCCACACAGACAGCACTGTCAGTGCACCCACCACTCAGCCAGCACTGCCAGTGCTCCATCAGACTGCCAGCACTGTCAGTGCTCCCCACACAGCCAGCACTGTCAGTGCTCCCGCACAGAGCCAGCATTGCCAGTGCTTCCCTCACAGCCTGCACTGCCAGTGCTCCCTCACACAGCCAGCACTGCCAGTGCTCCACCACACAGCCAGCACTGCCACTGCTCCCCTCACAGCCTG
Source organism: Scyliorhinus torazame (assembly GCF_047496885.1). Classification (NCBI taxonomy): domain Eukaryota; kingdom Metazoa; phylum Chordata; class Chondrichthyes; order Carcharhiniformes; family Scyliorhinidae; genus Scyliorhinus; species Scyliorhinus torazame. The sequence goes on from NW_027308412.1 coordinate 100,250, forward strand.
CACTGCCAGTGCTCCCCTCACAGCCAACACTGCCAGTGCTCCCTCACACAGCCAGCAATGCCAGTGATCCCCACACAGCCAGCACTGTCACGGCTCCCACACACAGCCAGCACTGTCAGTGCTCACCCTACACATCCAGCACTGCCAGTGCGTCCTCACACAGCCAGAACTGGCAGTGCTCCCCCACACAGCCTGCACACTCAGTGCTCCCCCACACAGCGAGCACTGTCAGTGCTCCCCCAAACACCCAGCATTTTCAGTGCTCCCCCACAGCCAGCACTGCCAGTGCTCCCACCACACAGCCAGCACTGCCAGTGCTACCTCCACACAGCCAGCACTGTCCGTGCTCCACCCACACAGCCAGCAATGCCAGTGCTCCCCTCACAGCCTCCACTGCCAGTGCTCCCCTCAGAGATAGCACTGCCAGTGCTCCCCCACACAGCCGGCACTGCCAGTGCCCCTCTCACAGCCTGCCCTGCCATAGTTCCCCTCACAACAAACACTGCCAGTGCTCCCCTCACAGCCAACACTGCCAGTTCTCCCTCACACAGCCAGCACTGCCAGTGCTCCCCTCACAGCGAACACTGCCAGTTCTCCCCTCACAGCCATCACGGCCAGTGCTCCCCCACACAGCCAGCACTGCCAGTGCTCCCTTCACAGCCAGCTCTGACAGTGCTCTCCCCACACAGACAGCAGTGTCAATGCTCCACCCACACAGCCAGCACTGCCAGTGCTCCCCACACTGCCAGCACTGCCAGTGCTCACCCACACAGCCAGCACTGTCAGTGCTCCCCACACAGCCAGCATTGTCAGTGCTCCCCCCACAGCCAACACTGCCAGTGCTCCCACCACACAGCCAGCACTGCCAGTGCTCCCACCACACAGCCAGCACTGCCTGTGCTACCCCCACATAGCCAGCACTGTCCGTGCTCTACCCACACAGCCAGCAATGCCAGTGCACCCCTCACAACCTGCACTGCCAGTGCTCCCCTCACAGACAGCACTGCCAGTGCTCCCACACACAGTCAGCACTGCCAGTGCCCCCCTCACAGCCTGCACTGCCAGAGTTCCCCTCACAACAAACACTGCCAGTGCTCCCGTCACAGCCATCACTGCCAGTGCTCCCCACACAGCCAGCATTGACAGTGCTCCCCACACAGCCAGCACGGCCAGTGCTCCCCCACACAGCCATCACTGCCAGTGCTCCCCTCACAGCCAGCATTGACAGTGCTACCCCACAGCCAGCACTGCCTGTGCTCCCCTCACACAGCCAGCACTGCCAGTGTTCCCCACACAGCCAACACTGCCAGTGCTCCCTCACACAGCCAGCACTGCCAGTGCTCCCCACGCAGCCAGCACTGCCAGTGCTCCCTACACAGCCAGCACTACCAGTGCTCCCCACACAGCCAGCACGGCAAGTGCTCCCCACGCAGCCAGCACTGCCAGTGCTCCCTACACAGCCAGCTTTGACAGGGCGCTCCCCACACAGACAGCACTGTCAGTGCTCCCACCACACAGCCAGCACTGTCAGTGCTCCACAACACAGCCAGCACAGTCAGTGCTCCCACCACACAGCCAGCACTGTCAGTGCTCCCACCACACAGCCAGCACTGTCAGTGCTCCCCCACACAGCCAGCACTGTCAGTGCTCCCGCACAGAGCCAGCATTGCCAGTGCTCCCCTCACAGCCTGCACTTCCAGTGCTCCCTCACACAGCCAGCACTGCCAGTGCTCCACCAGACTGCAAGCACTGTCAGTGCTCCCCCACGCACCCAGCACTGTCAGTGCTCCCGCACAGAGCCAGCACTGCCAGTGCTTCCCTCACAGCCTGCACTGCCAGCGCTCCCTCACACAGCCAGCACTGCCAGTGCTCCACCACACAGCCAGCACTGCCACTGCTCCCCTCACAGCCTGCACTGCCAGTGCTCCCCTCACAGCCAACACTGCCAGTGCTCCCTCACACAGCCAGCACTGCCAGTGATTCCCACACAGCCAGCACTGTCACGGCTCCCACACACAGCCAGCACTGTCAGTGCTCACCCTACACATCCAGCACTGCCAGTGCGCCCTCACACAGCCAGAACTGCCAGTGCTCCATCACACAGCCAGCACTGCCAGTGCTCACCCACACAGCCAGCACTGTCAGTGCTCCCCACACAGCCAGCATTGTCAGTGCTCCCCCACAGCCAGCACTGCCAGTGCTCCCACCACACAGCCAGCACTGCCAGTGCTCCCCCCACACAGCCAGCACTGTCCGTGCTCCAACCACACAGCCAGCAATGCCAGTGCTCCCCTCACTGCCTCCACTGCCAGTGCTCCCCTCACAGACAGCACTGCCAGTGCTCCCCACACAGTCAGCACTGCCAGTGCCCCCCTCACAGTCTGCACTGCCAGTGTTCCCCTCACAACAAACACTGCCAGTGCTCCCCTCACAGCCAACACTGCCACTTCTCCCTCACACAGCCAGCACTGCCAGTGCTCCCCACACAGCCAGCACTGCCAGTGCTCCCCACACAGCCAGCACTGCCAGTGCTCCCTTCACAGCCAGCTTTGACAGTGCTCTCCCCACACAGACAGCAGTGTCAATGCTCCACCCACACAGCCAGCACTGCAAGTGCTCCCCACACGGCCAGAACTGCCAGTGCTCACCCACACAGCCAGCACTGCCAGTGCTCCCTTCACAGCCAGCTTTGACAGTGCTCTCCCCACACAGACAGCAGTGTCAATGCTCCACCCACACAGCCAGCACTGTCAGTGCTCCCCCATACAGCCAGCACTGTCAGTGCTCCCCACACAGCCAGCATTGCCAGTGCTCCCCTCACAGCCTGCACTTCCAGTGCTCCCTCACACAGCCAGCACTGCCAGTGCTCCACCAGACTGCAAGCACTGTCAGTGCTCCCCCACGCACCCAGCACTGTCAGTGCTCCCGCACAGAGCCAGCACTGCCAGTGCTTCCCTCACAGCCTGCACTGCCAGCGCTCCCTCACACAGCCAGCACTGCCAGTGCTCCACCACACAGCCAGCACTGCCACTGCTCCCCTCACAGCCTGCACTGCCAGTGCTCCCCTCACAGCCAACACTGCCAGTGCTCCCTCACACAGCCAGCACTGCCAGTGATTCCCACACAGCCAGCACTGTCACGGCTCCCACACACAGCCAGCACTGTCAGTGCTCACCCTACACATCCAGCACTGCCAGTGCGCCCTCACACAGCCAGAACTGCCAGTGCTCCATCACACAGCCAGCACTGCCAGTGCTCACCCACACAGCCAGCACTGTCAGTGCTCCCCACACAGCCAGCATTGTCAGTGCTCCCCCACAGCCAGCACTGCCAGTGCTCCCACCACACAGCCAGCACTGCCAGTGCTCCCCCCACACAGCCAGCACTGTCCGTGCTCCACCCACACAGCCAGCAATGCCAGTGCTCCCCTCACTGCCTCCACTGCCAGTGCTCCCCTCACAGACAGCACTGCCAGTGCTCCCCACACAGTCAGCACTGCCAGTGCCCCCCTCACAGTCTGCACTGCCAGTGTTCCCCTCACAACAAACAATGCCAGTGCTCCCCTCACAGCCAACACTGCCACTTCTCCCTCACACAGCCAGCACTGCCAGTGCTCCCCACACAGCCAGCACTGCCAGTGCTCCCCACACAGCCAGCACTGCCAGTGCTCCCTTCACAGCCAGCTTTGACAGTGCTCTCCCCACACAGACAGCAGTGTCAATGCTCCACCCACACAGCCAGCACTGCAAGTGCTCCCCACACGGCCAGAACTGCCAGTGCTCACCCACACAGCCAGCACTGCCAGTGCTCCCTTCACAGCCAGCTTTGACAGTGCTCTCCCCACACAGACAGCAGTGTCAATGCTCCACCCACACAGCCAGCACTGTCAGTGCTCCCCCATACAGCCAGCACTGTCAGTGCTCCCCACACAGCCAGCATTGACAGTGCTCCCCCACACAGCCAGCACTGTCCGTGCTCAACACAAAGCCAGCACTGTCAGTGCTCCCACCACACAGCCAGCACTGTCAGTGCTCCCCGCACAACCCGCATTGTCAGTGCACCCGCCACACAGCCAGCCTTGTGAGTGCTCCCCTCACACAGCCAGCTCTGTCACTGCTCCCCACAGCCAGAACTGCCAGTTTTCCCCACACAGCCAGCACTGCCAGTGCTCCCACCACACAGCCAGCACTGTCAGTGCTCCCCCCACACAGTCAGTACTGTCAGTGCTCCCCCACACCCCAGTACTATCAGCAGCGGCTGGAGCTCCTGATTGGCTTAGAGTCTGCCAGTCGGAGACTGGTGCTTCTTTTTGGCTGAGAGGTTGTCAATCAGCTGCTGTAGCTCCTGATTGGCTGAGAGGCTGCCAGTCGGCGACTGGAGCTGCTGTTTGGCTGAGTGTCTGTGAGTCACCGGCTGGAGCTCCTGATTGTCTGAGAGGCTGTCAGTCAGCGGGTGGAGTTCCTGATGGGCTGAGAGGCTGCCAGTCAGTTTTATTTTCACATTAATTTAATAATTGATGTCATCGGATATTTTACCGCGATCTTGATCTGCTCCCTGAACCTGGACTGAGTCACCACATAAATAAATGTGTTTGTGCAGCAATTTAAATCCAGCAGCATAAATCCGACTTGTTGCAAATTATATTGAGGAAGGGTGAGGTAATAAAAATCTGACAAATCGATATAGAAAAATGTAATAACAGACACGGTCCAGAGAAGGATGAAAGTTCCGGAGATGCTGATGAGTAAAATCATTGACTTCCTTCTGCTCTCCATCTCGGGGTCGGTGCGATTGTCCCCCTGACTCTGAGCCCTCAGTGCCTTCCGGACCCGACTGGTGAGTAAAATGTGTCTGACTGTCAGAGCGTTGGTCAACAGGATTGAGAAGAACGGCATCAATGGGGTTAAAACCTGAGAAAACCAGTTATATCCAACCCATCCCGGGTCAGTGAAATAGCTGCTCTTTGTGGCGCAGCCCCACTGGACATTGTCGATTATCTCCCAAACTTCCAATGTAAAGTACCCGGGGATGTTTTTCACACAGAGCAGGAGGCCGCTTGTGGACAGAATCACAGCCGCAGTTTTCCCGGTGCAATATTTAGCTTTCAGTTTCTGGCAGCGAATGGCCACAAATCGATCAAAGGAGAAAGTGAGGGTGAACCAGACAGAACAGTCCCTGGCTGCAAAGAGCAGAACAGCGTTAACACGGCACACAGGGGTAAGGGACAGGAAACTCCAGGGGAAATAATAAACATTGATCTTGTTCAGTATGGGGTTAGTGATGATATACAGCAGATCTGCCGTTGCCATAGCCACCAGGTAACGAGTGGTGCAGGTAGAGAGGCCACACTTCCCCCGACTCAGAATCACAATTCCCAGTAAATTAACTGTCAGAGAGAGAAAGGAGATACGCGGGAAATTATGGGTAATGAATCTCCCTGTCTGAAACAGGACATAAAATCAGCATCAATGTAATGGACAGTGGGTGGGTGGGGGTGTTGGGAGAGGAGTGGGCACAGAGATTAACATTGCAGAGAGGGAATTAGGAAATGTAGCTTGAGTGTTAAAGATAGGGAATGGGGGGGAAAGTGTGAATTGCAGCCCTGTCAGTTTGATGGCAGTGGTAGGAAAATGTTTATAATTCAGAGAACTTTGGGAGAGGTTACATTTCTCATTTAGTCTAATTTACAGAATTCACTCAGGCCGGCCAGGTTTCCCAAAACGGATACAAACATACCAGAGATTGTCATCCCTGCTCAATTATTGGACCACACCCCGGATTGGACCGTTCCCTGGGCTGGATTTCTGATGGGGTTGAACACCACTCCTGGTTTATTTGAATACTCCAAGACGAATGGAAGAAATAAAACAAACGCAGGACCTTCCGACTTCATAATCATGGGACGAATATAGAATGTACAGTACAAAAGGAGGCCATTCGGCCCATCGAATCTGCACCGGCCCTTGGAAAGAGAAAACCAGTTCAGCCCACCCCATCCCCATAACCCAGTGACCCCATTGAAATTGTTTGGAATCTAAGCACAATTTATCTTGGCCAATCCACCTACCCTGCACATCGTTGGACTGTCGGAGGAAACCGGAGCACGGGAGAGAAAGTGCAGACTCCGCACAGACAGTGACCCAAGCCGGGAATCGAACCTGGGACCCTGGAGCTGTGAATCAACTGTGCCAACCACTGTGCTACCGTACAGCACAGCCTGTCCAGCATCGCGCCTGTCCATTCTCCAGAAAATTCCGAGGGCGCACCCCTTCCAGGTTTAGTCATTCGTAAAGCACCCGCTCCCAGGAATCCCCCATTGCCATGTCTGGAACATCCCAACATCACTGTGCCCAGGAATCCATCCTCTCCCTGTTTGAAAACAATCCCTGCCAAGCTTTTCTCAGGAATATTCCCGCTCCGGCATTGGACATTCCCCAGGGTTCACTTGGCCGGAATAGACTCTCTCCAGATTCGGACTCATTTCATTCGACAAAAAAGTTGAAAATTCCAAAACAAGGGCGTTAAGATGGAGGAGAAAGTTCCCAGACTATAGTAGTTGAAATTAAAGTTACGTCCTGCGGGATGCAACATCCTAATTGGACGATGAGATGTTGCTCCTCCAGCTTGCGTTGGGCTTCACTGCATTCTTCCAGCAGGCCAAGGACAGGCATGTGGGCCTGAGAGCAAGGTGCTGAGTTAACATGGCCACAACAGGAAGGCGGGGGCCATGCTGTGGGCTGAGTGAATGTGTTCCACAAAGCAGTCTCCCAGTCTGTGTTTAGTCTCCCCAATGTAGAGGAGACGGTATTGGCAGCAGCGAATACAGTGGAACAAATTGAAGGCACAGAAGTGAAACGCTGCTTCCCCAGAAAGGAGAGTTTGCTGCTGAGAACCATGAGACGCGAGGAGGTAAAGGGACAGTTGTTGCACCGTGTCTGATTGCAGGGGAAGGTGCTGGGGGAAGGGAAAGGGGTGTGGGGTGCGAGGGGGAAGTGGACAAGGGGGAGGGAGCGGTACCTGAGGAACGCAGAAATTGAGGGGGGTGGTTGGAGAGAGGTGAAGATGTGTTTAGTGGTGACATCATTCTGGAGTTGGCAGAAATGGAGGAGGATTGTCCTTTCAATGGGGAGGCTGATGGTGTGGAAAGTGAGGAGAGGGAGACACTATCATGTTTCTGGGAGGGAGGGGGATGTGTGAGGACAGAGGTGTGAGAAGTGAATTGAACACGATTGAGAGCCCTGTTAACAAAGGAACGTTGTGTGGACAGCCCGGTTAAGGAAAAGACAGACATGCCAGACGGGCTTTTTTCGAAGACGCCATCATCAGAACAAAGGTGATGGAGGCGGAGAAAGTGGGAGAATGAACATAGAACATAGAACATTACAGCGCAGTACAGGCCCTTCAGCCCTCGATGTTGCGCCGACCTGTGAAACCACTCTAAAGCCCATCTACACTATTCCCTTATCGTCCATATGTCTATCCAATGACCATTTGAATGCCCTTAATGTTGGCGAGTCCACTACTGTTGCAGGCAGGGCATTCCACGCCCTTACTACTCTCTGACGAAAGAACCTACCTCTGACATCTGTCTTATATCTATCTCCCCTCAATTTAAAGCTATGTCCCCTCGTGCGAGACATCACCATCCGAGGAAAAGGCTCTCACTTCTGCCCATCCTATCCAATCCTCTGATCATCTTTCATGCCTCAATTAAGTCACCTCTTAACCTTCTTCTATCTAACGAAAACAGCCTCAAGTCCCTCAACCTTTCCGCCTAAGGTCTTTCCTCCATGCCAGGCAACATTCTGGTAAATCTCCTCTAAACCCTTTCCAATGCTTCCACATCCTTCCTATAATGCGGCGACCAGAATTGCATGCAATACTCCAAATGAGGCCGCACCAGAGTTTTGAACAGCTGCAACATGACCTCATGGCTCCTAAAATCAATCCCTCTACCAATAAAAGCTAACACACCGTACGCCTTCTCAACAACCCTCTCAACCTGGGTGGCAACTTTCAGGGATCTATGTACAAGGACAGCGAAATCTCTCTGCCCATCCACACTGCCAAGAATCTTACCATTAGCCCAGTACTCTGTCTTCCTGTTATTCCTTCCAAAATGAATCCCCTCACACTTTTCTGCATTGAACTCCATATTCCACCTCTCAGCCCAGCGCTGCAGCTTATCTATGTTCCTCTGTAACTTGTAACATCCTTCCGCACTGTCCACAACTCCACCAACTTTAGTGTCGACTTTAATCAGATGCAGTCTTTACAGGAAGCAGGGTATGAGGATCTGTACACAACCCTGCTGTTGGGAATGGATGTGAAGAGGAATTGGACATCCATTGAGAAGATTAGGCGGTTAGGGCCAGGGACATGGACCTTGTTTACGGCCCCAGAGGAATCAGGAATCATTGAATCCCCACAGTGCAGAAGGAAGTCATTCGGCCCATTAAGTCTGTACCAAACCTCTGAAAGAGTACCTCAACCAAGCTCACTCCCCTGCCTATCTCATTAACCCCTCAATCTAACCTACACATCTTTTTTGACACTGCGGAGTAATTTAGCATGTTCAATCTACCTCACCTGGGCTGTGGGAGGTAACTGGAGCTCCCGGAGGAAACCCACGCAGACACGGAGAAAAAGTGCAGGCTCCACACAGACAGTCACCCAAGGTGGGAATTGGTCCGGGGACCCTGCTGCTGTGTGGCAGAAGTGCAAACCACTATTTCTCTGTGCCACCAATGTCTTTTGGAAGGGGCAGAACACGGTAAAGCGGATGGAATCAAGGTAGGAATAACTTATCTTGATGCGGCTGTAATAGGCCGAAATAATGGGTGTACTGGGACTTTCCTATTTGTGGATTTTGGGAAGGAGGTAGAAGCGGGAGGTTGATGCAGGATGTGTGGGATTGTGGGACTATGATGTCCGAGGCTGTGGACAGAAGATATCCAGAGTCAATAAGGTCAGTGAAAGTCCTGGAAACAATATCATGATGTTTGGTGGTGTGCTGCTGGTCCAGGGGGAGGTAGCAGGATGGGCCTGAGAGCTGACGGTCAGCCTCTGTTGGGAAGAGGTCAGTACACCAGACAATAATGGCACCACCCTTGTGAGCAGCTGAGATCACCAGGCCAGGGTTGGATATTCGAGAGAGGATTGGAGCAAGTTCAGGGTGAGTCAGTATAGAGTTGGTGAGAGGCACAGATAAATTGAGACGGTCGATGTCGCACTGACAGATCTCAATGAAAAGATCAAGAGCTGATAGACTTACGGTGACGGCGGGCGGGAGGCAGCCGCGCGTTGGAGGGCTCCCGTTCTGTAACGGCATTGTCGGGAAGGAACGTCCGGTCCTAGGACCAGCGACGGCAGTAAAAGTCGGGAGACAGCGCACAGAGAAGAAGGATGTCAAAAAACAGTAAAAACACGGACGTGAAAAAAGTGGCTGAAAGTCCGTTGGGAAGTGGAAAGGTCACCGCGGGGTCAGCAAAGAAAATGGAGGCTGGAGCACCAGGAGAGGCCGCAGTGCTGACGGCTGAAGAAATGACTACGGTGATGGCTGCGGAATTCGAAAAGCAGTTGGAGCAGAGTGCGAAATACATGGAAACGGTGAGGAAGGAGATGAGGGAGGTTTTGAGTGTGCTGGTGGAGGAGGCGGTTTCCCCGGTGAGGAAGGAGGTGGCGAGCGCAGTGGCGGAAGTGCGAGAACAAGGGGAGGCGCTGAAGGAAGTGGAGGAGACGTTATTGCAGCACGGTGATCAACTTGCCTCGATGGGGAAGGAGATGCGGAAGGTGATGGACACTAACAAGGATCTGCGAGGAAAAATGGAAGTCCTGGAAAACAGATCCAGGTGACTGAATTTGAGGATTGTGGGGCTGCCAGTAGGAGTTGAAGGTCCGAAGCCGACTGAGTATTTTGCCGTGATGCTGGCAAAACTACTGGGGGAGGGGGAGGATCCCCCCGATATGAACTTGATCGGTCGTGGAGGCCTGTAACAAAGGCGAGTGAACCGTCAAGGGCAGTGACTCTGTGCTTCCGTAGGTACAGGGTGAAGGAGAAGGTCCTGAGCTGGGCCAAGCAGAAGCGGGTGGTGCAGTGGGCCTAAGCTGGCATACGTGTATACCAGGACTTTACGGTGGAGCTGGCGAGGAGGCGGGCTGCCTTCAATCGGGTGAAGAGAGCACTGCACATTAGCAAGGTGCAGTGCGGCATTGTATATCTAGCGAAGGTGAGGGTGACTTACAAGCTCAAGGACTTTTATTTTGGAAATGCGGAAGCAGCGGAGGAGTTTGCGAAAGCAGAAGGACTGTGGCAGAACTGAGAAATTGAGGAATGGCCATGTGCCGATGTAACCTCATGACTGTATTTTCTTCTTTTTTGTATCACTGCGCGCGGGTGTAGAGGCTAAAGGAGCCAATGTTGTATATATTTGGACAAGGGAAGGGACGGGAATTTCACTCGAAATGAGGGCTCTTTGGGGTGTAAATGTAATGTAAATGTAAATCGCTTATTGTCACAAGTAGGCTTCAAATGAAGTTACTGTGAAAAGCCCCTAGTCGCCACATTCCGGCGCCTGTTCGGGGAGGCTGGTACGGGAATTGAACCGTGCTGCTGGCCTGCCTTGATCTGCTTTCAAAGCCAGCGATTTAGCCCTGTGCTAAACAGCCCCTAGCTGGATATGCGGGGTTTGTGTGCTAAAAGGAGATCTTTGGGCTTTCCTAGGGCCGGGCAAGGGGGAAAGGGACCCGGGCGGGGGCCTCCACGCAGGCCGGTTTAAGCCGGACAGTGAACGGGAGTGAGGTGGGGGAGGGGCTGCGGCCATCGGAGCCTGGCAGAACAGGGTCCGAGTGGTCTAGCCGGGGTGGAAAGTTGGGGTGAGGGAACCGAGGTTGGGAGGAGGAGTTTTACAAGAGGCAGTGGATGGGAGGTGCTGGAGACTTGGGGTGGGGTGGTACAACTCTGGGGTATCATGTACAGTTACTGTCTCAGAGGCTGGATGGCGTTGGTTGGGGGGTGGGGGGGGCTGTGTAGATTAAGGGTGACTATGGGTAATCCCTGATTCCTTTTTGTCATTTGTTTATGTAAACATGCGGGCTGATGTTTGGGGGTTGGTGGGCGGATGGGATCGTTGTTATTATGGGGATTGACATATCTTGCTGATTATTGTTTATTGTTGATGGGTGTAAATGTGTGAGAAAATGTGAAAAAGGAGGAGAACAAAACATTTTTTTAAAAGAGTGATCGGAGGCCAGAGGGTGGCGTCCAGGTAGAGGGAGATTACTGGAGGCGGGTGGATTTCAACAACAAATATTTATAAAGTAGGCAGTGAGAAACAGCAGAGACAATATTATCTATTCACTGATCACCATCAGAATAATTACCAAAGAATTGAAAAGCAGAAGTCGGTCTCTGTTATTCTTGAATTTAGAACAGAATATAATCAAATCTTCCAGTCACAATGTCAACAATTGGAAAAATGGAATTTGAAGCATGAATTAAAGAAATCCAGTAACAAAGAGTAGACTAAATAGACGGCACATATGCCAAAGCCAACATTATTCCTGACACAATTCATCCAATTATTTCAATAACTACCAGAAATAATTGATCTGAGTAGTATGAGGGATGTTAAACAATTTGATTTTCTAAAGGCCGTCAGTAAGATCCGACATAACAGACTGATGAGTAATCTCAGAGCCAGTGGAGTTAGGGGACACAGCAGCAGAATGTACACATGCTGGCGACACATACAGAAAACAGGGAGAGGATTTAAAGGGATTTAGGCTGATTGGTGGAAGGTGGGAAGTGGTGTTCCACAAAGATCAGCACTGGGATCACTCTCCTTCACCATTCCCATCAACAGTATGGGATCGGGAAGCAGAATGATAATTACACAATTTACAGACAGGATCAAATTGAGAGTGATAGTGAATACAGAGGAAGAATACAACGAAATACAGGCACACGTCATCATTAATGATGAATTTGCAAAGTGGGTATTTCAATGGGAAATTAATGTTCCGACAGATCAGTGTCCGCTGCTGCATTTTGATCAGAACAATAAGTCCCCCAATCATTCCTTGGAAAACAAGTGTGTGAATGGACTGGAGGGGTTACTGGGTTCAGGTGAACAGATTCTCAAATCGTGTGAAGCAGAAACACAGTTGAGAACACCCATAAAAATTGATCAAACACGTGAGTTCATTTCAGGATGAATAGAAATGAGAAAATATCACAAAACCTATTGGAATACTGCACTGCTGTGTGTTTTATGAAACATTAGAGTGTGGATGATATCTGTTCCTGTTGGAGCAGATCAATAGAAAACAGAGATAGAGACATTTCACTTCAGACAATAAATATCAAACATCTTCAAAACACAGCCAAACACTTCCTGTTTTCAACCTATTCCAAAGTTAAAACACACAGAGAGGACTCCACAGAATGGAGCGACCACGCCCCAATAAAATACATCATTTCAAAAAAGAACCAGCTAATTTCAGTCCAGTTACTGACCCACACGCAATACAATTCCACACGGACAGATAGTCCCTGTAATAGATAGATAAATGGATCAGATATTCCACTCTGGTCAGAGACCCAGATTCAGTACAATTCTACACTGACAGATACTTCCAGTAATCCTTGTTCACCACTGTCAGATATTCCACTCTGGTTAGTGATCCACACTCAGTACAATTGTACACTGGCAGTTACTTCCATTAATCCTTGTTCACTGCTGTCAGATAT